>NW_026585643.1:2353045-2368565 GCF_907164565.1 Psammomys obesus | reverse complement strand
ATATATATATATATATATATATATATATATACATTATAAAACCAAATGGCTGCTGACCCAAGCATTTTCATGGCAGGACTTGAGTAAGCAGGTAGGCCAAAAGGCAAAGATATTTGTCAATCTTGTATGCCTTTTAGTTTAGACAAAGTCTCCTCTGGTAACCTAGAATATTCACTTGTCTCCAGATTGGTTTAGAATTTGAACTAATGATCCTTGAGTAACCCAGGATAAGACGAGAGAGAGAGAGAAACACAAAGAGATAGAGACAGAGACAGAGACAGAGTTTATACAGCATACGCTGGTGATTTCAGTACTTGGAAGATACACTAAGCATTGCAGCTCTGAAGGCAAAGGCTTTTCCTACAGAAGTGTTACAACTCTGCTCCAGCAGGGAGCGTTCTCCCCAACAAAAGTGTTACAGCTCTGCTCTGAGAGGTAGCCTGGCAGTCATGCGCCAAGGAAGAACACAAAGTCACGTGGCACAATAAACCTCACACAAGAGATTTATTGGGAGGAAAAAACCCAGAAGGATGGCTGTCCTTGATGGGTAAAGAAGCAGCAGAGAACTTGGAGGAACACAGGGTTTATATAGGGTTTCTTGGGACAGAGCACACACAAACACACTGCAGAGGGCAAGGCTCAGGAGAGACTGAAACTGAGAGAAATTGATTCCATGATAGCATTTCAGCTTTGTTTTTTTTAAATATTAATTAATTTTTTATTAATTAAAATTTATTCACTTTGTATCCCAGCTGTAGACCCCTTTGTCATCCCCTCCCAATCTCACCCTTACTCCCTCATCTCCTATACTCCTCCCCCAGTCCACTGATAGGCAAGGTCCTCCTCCCCTTCCATCTGACCCTAGCCTATCAAGTCTCATCAGGACTGGCTGCATTGTCTTCCTCTGTGGCCTGGTAAGGCTGTTTCCCCCTCAGGGGGAGGCGATCAAAGAGCCAGCCATTGAGTTCATGTCAGAGACAGTCTCTGTTCCCATTACTAGGGAACCTACTTGGACACTGAGCTGCCATGGCTACATCTGGGCAAGGGTTCTAGGTTATCTCCATGCATGGTCCTTGGTAGGAGTATCAGTCTTAGAAAAGACTCATGGGCCCCCAATTTTTGGTTCTGTTGCTCTCCTTCTGGAACTCCTGCCCCCTCCAGGTCTTTCTATCTCCCTCTTCTTTCATTAGATTCCCTGCACTCTGCCCAAAGTTTGGCTATGAGTCTCAGCATCTGCTTCAATACCCTGCAGGGTAGAGTCTTTCAGAGGCCCTCTGTGGTAGGCTCCTCTCCTGTTCCCTGTTTTCTCCCTCTTCTGATGTCCATCTCGTTTGCCTGTCTGAATGAAGATTGATCATCTTCCCTTCTTGCTTAGCTTCTTTAGATGTACAGACTTTAGTATGTTTATTCCATATTATATGTACAATATCTACTTATAAGTGAGTAAATACCGTGTGCATCTTTCTCCTTCTTGGATACCTCACTCAGGATGATCTTTTCTAGTTCCTACCATTTGCCTGCAAATTTCATGATTTCCTTGTTTTAATTGCTGAGTAGTATTCCATTGTGTAAATGTAAATGTAACACAATTTCTGTATCAATTCCTCAGTTGAGGGGCATCTGGGATATTTACAGCTTCTGGCTATTACAAATAAAGCTGCTACAAACATGGTTGAGCAAATGTCCTTGTTGTCTACCTGAGCATATTTTGGATATATGCCTAGGAGTGGTATAGCTGGATCTTGAGGTAGCACTATTCCTAGTTGTCTGAGAAAGTGCCAGATTGATTTCCAAAGTGGTTGTACAAGTTTACATTCCGACCAGCAATGGAGGAGGGTTCCCCTTTCTCCACATTTCTCCAGAATGTGTTGTCACTTGAGTTTTTGATCTTAGCCATTCTGATGGGTGTAAGGTGAAATCTCAGGGTCGTTTTGATTTGCATTTCCCTGATGACTAGGGATATTGAGCATTTCTTTAAGTGTTTCTCTGCCATTTTATATTCCTCTATTGAGAATTCCCTGTTTAGCTCTGTACTCTGTTTTATAGATTACTTGATTTGTTGCTTTTTAAATTAAGTTCTTTATATATTCTGGATATTAGCCCTCTCTCAAGATATAGGGTTGGTGAAGACCCTTTCCCAGTCTGTAGGCCTTCATTTTGTTCTGATGACAGTGTCTTTTGCTTTACAGAAACCTTTCAGTTTCATGAGTTCCCATTTATTGTTTGTTGATCTTAGAGCCTGGGCTGTTGGTGTTCTGTTCAGGAAGTTGTCTCATGTGCCAATGAGTTCATGGCTTTCCCCCCTTTTTTCTTCTAACAGGTTTAGTGTGTCTGTTTTATTGAGGTCTTTGATCTGTTTTATTGAGGTCTTTGGACTTTAGTTTTGTGCAGGGAGATAAGTATGGATCTATTTTCATTTTTCTGCATGTGGACATCCAGTTAGAGCAGCACCAGTTGTTGACAATGCTGTCTTATTTCCATTGTATGGTTTTGGCATCTTTGTCAAAGTCAAGTATTCATAGGTGTGTGGGTTTATTTCTGGGTCTTCTATTTGATTCCATTGATCCACCACCCAGTTTCTATGCCAGTACCATGCAGTTTTTATTACTATTGCTCTGCAGAACAGCTTGAGATCAAGGAAGGCGATACCTCCAGATGATCTCTTGTTGTATAGGATTGTTTTAGCAATCCTGGGTTTTTTGTTTTTCCATATGAAATTGAGAATTGTTCTTTCAAGGTCTGTAAAGAATTGTGTTGGTATTTTTATGGGAATTGCATTGAATCTGTACTTTGCTTTTGGCAGGATGGCCATTTTCACTATGTTAATCCTACCAATCCATGAGCATGGGAGATCTTTCCATCTTCTGATATCTTCTTCTATTTCTTTCTTCAGAGACTTCCAGTTTTTTTCAAACAGATCTTTCACTTGCTTGGTTAGGGTCACACCAAGGTACTTTATGTTATTAGTGGCTATTGTGAAGTGTGTAGTTTCCCTAATTTCTTTCTCATCCCTTTTGTCTTTTGTATACAGGAGGGTTACTGATTTTTTTTTTTTTAGTTAATTTTGTATTAAGCCGGTTTGCTGAAAATGTTAATCAGCTGTAGGAGTTCCCTGGTAGAACTTTTGGGGTCACTCAGGTATACCATCATATCATCTGCAAATAGTGATGCTTTGACTTCTTCCTTTCTGATTTGTATCCCCTTGATCTCCTTTAGTTGTCTTATTGCTCTAGCTAGGACTTGAAGTACTATGTTGAAGAGATAGGGAGAGAGTGGTCAGTCTTGCCTTATCCCTTATTTCAGTGCAATTGATTTAAGTTTCTCTCCATTTAGTTTGATGTTGCCTGTAGGCTTGCTGTATATTGCCTTTACTATGTTTAGGTATGTGCCTTGTATTCCTGATAGCTCCAAGACTTTAAACATGAATGGGTGTTGGTTTTTGTCAAATACTTTTTCAGCATCTAAGGTGATGATCACGTGGTTTTTCTCCTTCAGTTTGCTTATAGGTGGATTACATTGAGGGATTAAATACATTGAACCACTCCAGCATGCCTGGGATGAAAGCCTACTTGGTCATGGTGGATGATATCTTTTATGTGTTCTTGGACTCAGTTTGTGAGTATTTATTGGGTATTTTTGCATCAATGTTCAAAATGTTCAGTGATAGGTCTGAAGTTCTCTTTTTTGTTGGGTCTTTGTGTAGTTTAGGTATCAAGGTGACTGTGGCCTCATAGAGTGAGTTTAGTAATGTTCCTTCTGTTTCTATTTTGTGGAATAGTTTGAAGAGAATTGGAGTTAACTCTTCTTTGAAGGTCTGTTAGAATTCTGCACTGTAACCATTGGAAGGGAGACTTTTGATGACTGTTTCTATTTCCTTGGGGGATATAGGACTATTCAATCTATTTACCTGATCTTGATTTAATTTTGGTAAATGTAATCTATCAAGAAAATTGTCCATTTCATTCAGATTTTCAAATTTTGTGGCATATAGGCTTTTGTAGTAAGACCTAATGATTGTTTGTGAAAGACTCCCGGTAGAGCCTCTCTAGACGGGGAGACCCCGCTTCCCAAGGAACAGCGAAACCAGCCTTCGGATGCAAGCCGCAAGAGGTTTATTTCGATACACGGGTACCTGGGGCGACAAAGCCTTTCGGAAGACTTGCGCGCCCTCTGGGTGGAAAGCTGGGTTTTTATAGGGTTTTAGAGCAGAAGCGCAGGTACAGAAGCGAGAAGCATGGTTACAGGGAGCTGATTTAAATGAGACCACAATTTGAGTCAGAGTTTGGCAGGGACGCCAGGATTCCAGGAACTGGGTGGTCGAGACGGTCATGATGACCCCTTAACTTGGGCCGCCACATGTTGTTTTCCTTAGGACTCCTATCTCAGCTGGAACAGTCTCACAGATATCCCATGAGGGTGATTAACACAAGCTGTTTTTAGCTCGACTGGGGCAGCCTGACCGCAGATATGACACAGCTGGGTTTCTCAGTAATTTTCCAGTTCCCCACCTAGCCTACAGAGTTTCTCAAAACAGTGGTGTACTACAAAATAGCGTTAGCTATGTTTAACTTAGGGTGAGGCGGGGGGTCTTTCAGTTTGGATTTCCTCAGTGTCTGTCATTATGTCGCCCTTTTTGTTTCTGATTTTGCTTATTTGGATGGTGTCTCTCTGCCTTTTAGTTAGTTTGGCTAAGGGTTTGCCTATCCTGTTGATTTTCTCAAAGAACCAGCTCTTGGTCTCATTGATTCTTTGAATTTTCTTCTTTGTTTCTAAGTCATTGTCTACTCCTCTTGGGTGTTTCTGCTCCCGCTCCCCCGCCCCAGGACTTTTGGTGTGCCATTAAGTTGCTTGTATGAGATATCTCCAACTTCTTTCTGGAGGCACTTAGTGCTATGAACTTTCCTCTTAGCCCTGCTTTTATTGTGTTCCATAAGTTTGGGTATGTTGTACCTTCATTTTCATTGAACTTTAGGAAGTCTCTAATTTCTTTTTCCATTTCTTCCCTGACCAAGCTGTCATTGAGCAGAGAGCTGTTTAGTTTCCATGTATATGTAGACTTTTTGTGATTTCTGTTGTTGATAATGTCTAGTTTTAGGCCATTGGGGTTCTGAGAGGATACAAGGGATTATTTCAATCTTCTTGTATCTGTTGAGGCTTGCTTTGTGCCCAACTATATGGTCAATATTTGAAAAGGTTCCATGAGGTGCTAAAAATATGGTATACTCTTTTGACTTTGGGTGAAAAGTTCTGTAGGCATCTATTAGGTCCATTTGATTTAGGACCTCTGTAAGTGCCATTATTTCCCTATTTAGCTTCTGTCTAGATGATCTGTCCCTTGGTGAGAGTGAAGTGTTGAAGTCTCCCACTGTTAAGGTGTTGAAATTGATGTGTGATTTAAGCTTTAATAATATTTCATTTACAAATGTAGGTGCTCTTGTATTTGGGCATAGATATTCAGGATTGTGATGTCCTCCTGGTGCATTTTTCCATTGATGAGAATGAAGTGCCTCTTCTCATCTTTTTTGATTAATTTTGGTTGAAAGTCTATCTTATTGGATATTAGGGTAACTATTCCATCTTGTTTTCTGGGTCCATTTGCTTGAAAAACATTTTTTCAGCCCTTTACTCTGAGGTAGTGTTTATCTTTGTTACAGAGATGCCTTTCTTGGATGCAGCAGAATGTTGGATCCTGCTTTCGCAACCATTCTGTTAGTCTGTGTCTTTTTATTGGAGTGTTGAGTCTGTTGATGTTGGCAGATAATAGTGACCAATGAATGTTAGTTCCTTTTATTGTGTAGTTGATGGTGTTGCTGTGTTTCTATACTTTTTTTCTTCTGATTTTTTGTTGTGAAATTATCTATATCCTGTGTTTTCTTGGGTGTAGTTGATTTCATTAGATCGGAGTTTTCCTTCTAGTATCTTCTGTAGGGCTGGGTTGCTATGTAGATATTGTTTAAGTTTAATTTTGTCATGGAATATTTTGTTTTCTCCATCTATGTTGATTGAAACCTGGCTGGGTACAATAGTCTGGGTTGGCATTTGTGGTCTCTTATCTGCCCAGGCCCTTTCATAGTTCTGGCTTTCATAGTTTCTATTGAGAAATCTGATGTGATTCTGATAGATCTACCTTTATATGTTACTTGGCCTAGTTCTCTTGCTGCTTTTAATATTTTTTCTTTGTTCTGTAGATTTAGTGTTTTGACTGTTATGTGACATGAGGAGTTTCTTTTCTGGTCTAGTCTATTTGGTATTCTGGAGGCCTCTTGTATGTTTATGGACATCTCTTTCTTTAAGTTGGGAAATTTTTCTTCTATGATTTCTTGAAAATATTTTCTGGACCTTGAAGTCTGGAATCTTCTTCTATTCCTATTATTCTTAGATTTCATCTTTTCATGGCATCCTTCATTTCTTGATTGTTTTGTGTTTAGCACTTTTCCAATTTTACTTTTTCTTTGAGAGATGTATCAGTTTTTGCAATTATATCTTCAACATCTGAGATTCTCTCTTCCATTTCTTGTATTATGTTGGTGATGCTTACCTTTGTGGTTCCTGATCATTTCTCCAAGCTCTCTAGCTCCAGGGTTTTCTCTGTTTGTGTTTTCTTTATTGATTCTATTTCTGTTTTCATGTCTTGCACCATTTCCTTTATCTATGTGAATGTGGATTCCTGTCTTTCCATGATGACCTCTATTTTTTTGTTCGTTTCCTCTCTATATGTCACTACTTGTGCCACTATTTGTTTGGCTGTATTTGCCTGCATTTCTTTGAGAGCTTTGTTCATTTCCTCTTTATTTGCCTCTAATAACTAGAAAAGCGCAGATTTGAGATAATTTTCCTATGTTTCCAATGAATTAAAATATCCATTGACCTTTGGGGTTGCTGGTGCAGCCATGATGTCCTGATTTTTGCTGGATGTGTTCTTACACCGACCTCTAGCCATCTGCTTATCCATAACCTTGGCTGTTTGTTCCTGGAGTCTGTACATCAGATTGGGTCCATCTGTCTCTGGTGTCTGGAGTATTCTTCAGGAAAATAGAGAGGTCCACCAGTTCGAGAGTGGATGTTAGTGTTTCGGCTGTAGCTGAGGAGGAAGGTCGCAGATGTATGCAAGCAAGAGCAGGAGTGTGAGTGGAAGTGTGTCTTGAAGGACAGGGTGCCAGAGCATGTAGATGCCTGGAAAAATGAAGCACAGCCATGGGAAGGGGTGCTGGTGCTGTTCACAGGCACAATGCACATGGGCAGATGCCCTGAATGCCTCAGTGGCATACAGGCCTGTTGTACTGTCCTCTCATCCAGGGCTCCAGGAATTGTTTGCCTGGACTTCACTGGGAGACCCACAGAATAGGCTCCAGTGTTGAGAATGCTGTCTTCAGTGTGGTGACTGCTGTCTCAGTCACCGAGCATAGAGTCTTGTGCTTGGGGCAGCAGCCACTGCCCGCAGCCTCTACGGGCAGGGAGGCTGGGGCTTGGGGAAAGGAGAAGTGCAGGGGGTGTCAAAAATTCACTACTCTCAGTCCCTGGAGACATCCATGGGTGACCTGGGGATCCAAACTGTCCCAGCGCACGGGTTGTCCCCTCTTTCCCAGGAAGCCCCAGTGTTGATGTTCTGGCTTCAGCTGCCCCTCCTCTCACCAATCATGTGTGCCTCAGATACGGTGCATGCTGGTCGCTGCCATCTCAGACTCCCAGCTTTGGTTTTGGTTTTGTCTTTAATACAACTTTGTGTGTACCATTTTTACTAAAATATCATGTAGAAACTTACTATAAATATACAGCATGCACTTCATATATACTCACACACTGTGTTTCTGTGCACCGCCAGAGGGTAGGCAGTAGGACAAACATTCCAACCAGCACATCAGGGTCTCAAAATGCACCAGATGGCGCTGGACTCATAATGTTTGCAGTTGCTACTTTGTCTCTGGAGGGGAGTGATATGAAAAGGCACAAACTTGAATGCATAAAATTCTCAAATAAATAATATATAAACACACAGTTATTTTTTATATACATCCTGGAGAAGGTAGAATGCCAAACTCTTTCTAGAAACGATGGACTTTTATAAATAAATAAACAAACAAATAAATAAATAAATAAATAAATAAATAAATAAATAGATGAATGAATGAATAAATGGTGGCAGAATAGGAGGAACCTTTAGAAATCCCAGACTTTCTGATAACCTTTTTGTTTGTTTGTTTAAAGCAGGGAAGCCAAGCCACTCTCACTTCCTGGATCAAGCAAAAGCCCTGGGGATTCTGATTTCCAAATTGTGCAATTCTTTTCGTTTCCTTTCCTTCTTTCCTTCTTTCCTTCTTTCCTTCTTTCCTTCCTTCCTTCCTTCCTTCCTTCCTTCCTTCCTTCCTTCCTTCCTTCCTTCCTTATTTTTTATTTTCAGAAAACTCTACTTAGTGAATTGCAACAGATGAAATTTTGAGCAAGTGACCAGATGACACAGCTCCCTTGGAGAAGAGTTAAGAGGCTTTTCTTGCATCCCCCTTGCTTTTATAATGAGTGACTGAAGATCAGGGCTGTACTCACCCCTCCTTAAGAAATTGCCCCTCATATTAAACTCTGGAGAGCTCTAGCCAAAACCTGGGAAAGTGACCATATAAGCCCCAAGGACATTCCCCTGTGAGCCATTCTGCAGGGCAGGGCAGCAGAGTCTTGGCATCCACATAGGCTCTTTCTTATATCCCATATTTCAGTCTCCATTGTCCCTTCTGCAATTCATTCTCTGAGGGAAATCTCCGGCTTGTCACTATCAGGGTAAATGGGTGTAAACAATAAGCAGAAAATGCAAGAACACCTCAGGCTTGAATGTGGTCAGCAGAGGGTAGACTCCTGTTTCTAGACATTTGTGTGCTTAAGATCAGGGGGAGGGGACCAAGGGGGAAGGGAGGTGAGGTGAGAGGGAGGGACTGGGGGGAGAGGAGGGAAGGAAACTTCCTACCTGGATATGGAGTAAATAGATAGATTAATTAATGAAAAAAATAATTATGAAACAGAAACAGGGAGGCAGAAAAAAAGGAAGCTTTAAAATTAAGGGTGAAAAATGGTCACAGTTTTGATTCTGAAAGTGGGTCCTGTTGACAAAACAGGACTATGGCCTCAGGGTAATTCAATAAAACACGGCTATGCAGTTATTAACAAAAAAGAATCCATGCTACAGATTCTTGAAATCATAAGGTTCTGGCTCTGCAGCTGCAAACAAAGCTGCGGTTCCGGGGCTAGATGGTGCTAGATGTCACGGGCCTGTGTCCTGCTCTGAAAGAGCGGTACTCAGTGGAGATTTTACACCTTTACATTTCTGTGGTCCACACCCACTTCTTCACTTCTCTCCATGTCAAAGCATCCATCTACTGCCCACTGTCTCAGGTTCCCTAGGTGACCGGGTCTGTTTACAACAAAGTAAGTTATGATCATCAGGAGACTTCAGAAGGGTGGAGTCTATCCAAGCCATCAACCTCTGTTGTACAAGAGCGAAGAAGGGTGTATTTGGGGTTGAACTTTTTTCTATTTTTTTCTTTTTTTTTTTTTTTTGTCAATCAATAAGAAATAAAAGTTGTATAGATTAAAAATATGGAGTGCTTCCTGGACCTGCATGCCATCCTGTTCGGGAGTCATAACCTCGTCTGTATTACTCCAGTGTTAGCGTATGTGCGCTGCAGCGTGAGAGCTGACTTTAAATAGAAAATGGCCTATTGTCTGAGACAGGTCTGCAGAACGCTTCCACCCCTCCGCTGCTCTCGCACCTCTTGAGGGCCAGGCATTCAGCCCAGTGGGTGTGTCCCTGATCCCGAGCACACACACCTGCAGTACGCACCTGCTGCCTCTGCCACCTGCTCTTCGGTATGGACGGAGGACTGTTCGTCATCATAGGAGAATAAAAATACTTCATGGCCTTTGGAAGGTTCCAAGCCCTCAGATCCCTCAGGAGGAGACGACTTAGATCACGGAGAGTCTCTCTGACCTGGGCTCACCTATGGTGCTCTGAGACTAAAATCTAGTCTCTACTCAGATAGAGAGCTTCAGGGCCAGGGCCTTCTCGCCTTGAAGCCTACCAGGAGTACACGGGCTTTGGCAGGGAAGCTTGTGGCTGTTTTCTAAGAAATTACAAAGCCCCAAAGCTCATTTAATTTGGTTAGCTTGCTTTACAAATTATGCCTCTAAACACCCAATCTATTTTTTTTTTAAATAGAACGATGTTAAGAAATATGCTTGCTGCTGTCAGTACATGGTGACCTAGAGATTTGTCCATTGGTAGAAAGAGCAAAGAGTTGGCTTTAGCCTTCTTTGTTAATTCAGTTAATGGTATAATTACCTATTGCAGATTTGACATGACTGACCTCTTTCATCTTTCATCTGTTGGTTGAGTGTATGGAATGAGAGAGTAGAGATTTTTAAAGGGTTCTGTTAATAGGGTTAGCCTTTAGAAAACTTTGTAAAGTGAATCACTCTTGACAAGACAGACATTGTCTCTGGGAGTTTACTTTTTAAATTTAAAATGAAAAAAAAATTTGGAACTACAATTTACAATTAACTTATCTCTTGCATTATAAGTATAACAATTTGATATAAACAAAAGTCTATACTGTCGTGTTTTCAAATACTAGATGTGGTTGCTTAGGGTAATAGTCTCAATTTTTAAATATTTTACCATTTCAAATTGTTTCTAACCAAAAATTTTATTTTACTTAAGATACTCTGGTTTTGTTAACTAAATAATAGCAGATACTTCAATATTTAAAGCAAATACACAAAGTTTACCACATGTGTAAGCAAGAGCTGCCACTTAGACACTTTCTGTTCGGATTCATCCTGTAGATGCTGACTTTAACTTGACTTTGTTTACAAGGCATCCAGGTGCCTGTCCGCCACGCAGGAGTCTGATGCAATGAACAGCTAAGTACGGTAGCCTTACTCTGCTGGAGAACTCTGGTCATGGTCTAGCCGGTTTTACAATTGTATTTCACTCATGTTACTCTTGATGGAGAAGTTTTCCTCATGTAACTTTGTCTCTTAACGTTCTCCACAAAGTTGTGGTTATTACCTCCTGTCTTATGTTCTGGTTCTTTGTTAAGTTTTATCGTGGCCCCTTGGATGGACCCTCTTCTGAGGCACCCTAACTGACGCTTTTCTCATCACCCTTCTGTCAGCCTTGAAGCCGTTGCTGAGCGATCGATGCCCCCAAATCCCTATTAGCAGTTCAGGTGACCTCTAAAAGGAGACTAAGGTGCCATAGACCATCTAACTCATCCCTCTTCTTGCTGGACATCATTGGCAGAGGGGGAGGCTCAGAACTAAAGCAGCTGGGCTGAAGCCTCTTTTGCATTGGCTAACCTTTCTGTCTCAGAAATTCTGGCTAAAAGAGACCTTCATCCCTTCCACCCAGGCCAGATATAATTCTTCACTTTTCGATTTTCTCCTGTTCCCTTTCTTTGATGCTCTGTAGCTCCCTGCTACTTCTGGTAGCTTGTTTTGGTGCAACTGTCCTAGCAATGGGACCAGTTACTGTCACCCAGAATCAAGTCTATGCCTACTTTCTCCCACCTCTGTTCCTCCCTATCCCTCAGCGTACCTGTACCTGAGAAATCTCAGTTCTGTTCTATAAGCAAATCATCTGCTTACAACCTTCTAGTAATTGATTTCCAAGTCTCTCCAGGAATGCAGATGCAATCACCTGATCAAGTTAAGACTCTTCCTTGCTACATGACCCATGACCCCCTCTTCAATGGACTCAGAGCTACCCTTCTGACAGAGGCATCAGAAGAAAACAGCTACAACATCCCCATCCTGCATTTTTGGGTTTTTGTTTGTTTGTTTGGTTTGGTTTTGGTTTTGGTTTTGGTTTTGGTTTTGGTTTTTCAAGGCAGGATTTCTCTGTGTAGCCTTGGCTGTCCTGGACTCTCACATCCTGCATTTTTTGTATCTTCTCAGCACGTGGGTGACAAAGATGCCTCCCCACCATGAATAAATATGGTCCTGCCTAAGATCAGACCAAGCCTCTCTTTCCACCTTCTGTCTCTGTCTTTTATTAATCGAACATACTTCACTATGACTCATCTGGAAATTCTTTTTCCAAGGTGCCAGACAATGTCCCAGGTGAGTGGAGTCACCTCAGACTTTGACAATATCAAACTGCATTCCCTTCTGACTGTGACAGCTGAGGATACAATACCATGACAGAATTGGACCACACCCATCCCTTTGATAAGGCTTGTAAGTCCTGGGGCATGTCCCTTTAAAAATTATTATTTCTGTTTTCATCCCTCTCTTTTTAATTTGAATTTTAAAAATTTAAATTAGCAAGTAACAAACTTCCTTATGGAATTCCACCTGGACTGCTTTTATTGATCTTCCCTCCATCACCCAGTCCTCTGCCTTATCTTCTGGTGCTATCCCTTGTTTGTATGTACTCTCCCAGGAGACACCTTCTCACTTTCATGTCACCTGTGTCCTAGTCCTGCACTGTAAGCCTGATTTTCCTCCTGATGGTCTCCTTTCTTGTTTTATGACCTTACCTCCATAACCCCCACCACACACACACACACACACAGAGGCACTAGTATCCAAATATGAGTGAGGACATGCAGTGTTTGTCTTGAGTCTGGGTTATCTCACTGAATAGTACCTTCCAATTCCATCTATCTTCCCACAAATGTTATTATTTTTTTTTTAGGCTAAATACAATTTTGTTTGGTATATGCACCCCATTTGTGTCATCCATTTTTCTGTTGATAGACATCTAGGCTGATTCCATTGCCTAATAGTGAACAGGGAAGCAATAAGCGCGATGCATGAACATCTCTGTAGTAGATATAGAGCTGTCCCTTTTCTTTGGGTCTATGGAGAGCAGCAGCCCTTCTCCATCAGTCCTTCACATCACCTTGTCTTATGTGAGGTGACTTTCTGAGCATCTTTGGTCCTTGATGTGGCGGCTAGAATAGCCTTCCACTCCAAGGGGATCTTATTCCTGTCTCTGCTGGGTGAGCAGACACGGTACCCTTTCCAGGGACAACCAGGCGGTATGCTGGACACAGGCTGCTGGTTTCTGCCTAAGAATACTTTTCTTTGAAAGGAATTGGCTTACAAGAACTCTCCTGTGACCCTTGATCCTTTCCCCCCTTCAGCCTTGCCATGGAACTGCTGCTACCTTCTTGTGTCTGACTTCCTGTCATTTTCCCTGCCTGGCAGAAAGTCTCCCTGATCACTTCTGACATATTGTATTTCTTGCTGCCTGTGCTACATCCTGCCCTTGTTTGACAGCTTTCTGGCGAAGATGGCTTTTCTTTCCATCATTTCTCCTCTGTGGTGGACACCACCCTGGTAAGCATGGTGCTGTATGTTTCAGGAGGCACTTGTTTTATTTAAAGAATGAAATTGAAACAAACAAAAACAAAAACAAAAAACCAACCAACCAAACAAACAAACAAACAAAACATCAACAACCACCACACAAAGAAACCCCAGTAAGTTTAGAATTGAAATGCTGTGCTCTGTGGTACCTCAATTTATCTTCACAGTGACTGGCTAATGGGGGCTCCGTTCATTTAAAACATGTAGGCTTTCCCCTTTTATTTCTGTTAGAACCTCTGCATTACGGAGATAAAATTCTTTACATGGGACCCAATGTCAGTGGGGAGAGCAGAAAGTAGGAATGAAGTGAAGGGAGCCTTTTGAGAGAACTGGTCTGAAGTCCAAAATTTGACATCTAAGAAACAACAGAGCCAAACAGAAAACAAACTGCAGAACAGGTCAAGCCTGGCTGGCAGCGGCTGTGTGGAGAATAAATGGGAGCGTGCTTTCCCTTTTCATTGTAAAGGAATGGGTTTTTAAACGGCAAGATCATATAAAGTAAACAAATGCTAAAAGCTTTTTTTAAACTCACAGTTTGGGGAGGGAACTAGGCAATTAGTTGTTCTAACCGGTTCAAAGGAGCCTCGAAGCACATGTTTATCTAGAATCCAGGAATGTCACCTGATTGTGCAGAGGAGGCAAAACTGCCTTTTCCAGGGAGGGGAGTGTCTCCCGCAGGACTGGGGCATTGCATATCTGCAGACAAAAATTGCTTGGCATGGCTATTGGTCTTTCAGCCCTGTGGGGTCATTGTCTACCCAAGGGCAAACACCCCTGCCCCTTTGCAAAACCCCCCTTCACTGGGAAAGCCACTGACCTCTAGAGCTCAGTTCCCTGGATGTGAGGCAAGGATGATGTGGCTGATGGGATCTGTTGTAGTCATTAGGTATTTAATGACAAATACTGATTTCTGTTATTGGTTGTTGCTGCTGCCACTGCTGCTACTGTTAATGATGATGGTGATTATATTTTGCAGTGTTGGGCAGTGGAATCCAGGGCTTTAAACATGACAGTGTAATGTTCTACCACTGAAATATATATATATGTATTTATGTATATATACATATATATGTATGTATATATACATATATATATGTATGTATGTATACATATATATGGAAAAATAGAGAAGTAAATTGTTTACATTGATCCTACATTGGCTATAGGTAAAGGGTGAAGTGATGCTTAACAGAGAACACTCTGGGACAGGAGGGCCATCTGGAAAAGGACATCATTGCTTCTGGATTGGCTGTGTTTGTAAATAGGATACAGAAGCACCAAAAAAAAAAAAAATAGAATTGAATTACGATTGTAACATACATTATAGAATGTGAATTGGTCTTTGGATAGCAGCCTGTGGTTAGGTAACCTCCCTATTTCCTCTGTAGCCTTAGGCAGGAGTTTGGAATTAAAATCTCATGTCTTAGGAATGTTAGCATAGACATTCACTGGGGATTCACAAAGGCATACCACTCTGGGAATAAGAGGAAATTTCTGTACTTGATCATAATGTGGTCAGTTGGGTGGCTGGCAGCCTTTTGTGGGCTGAGTTGAATCATCTCCTGTAGCCTCCCTTAGACAATCCTCCTCCCTGGGGTCTCTTTGTTCAGTTGTAGCCCCACCGGGTGCCTCCCTTCTTGGCCCCACACCTTTCACCACCAGCCTAGGCCAAGCCATCGCTAACTTGACCAAGAAACTCACACAGTCCTAGTCCATCAGGAGCCAAAGTGATTGTGTTACCTGGACTGCGACCCACCTTTATGAGTCAACTCCATCAGCTTTTTTTCATGGAAGTCCAACCTGTGACATTAGCCTAATACACACACCTTGAGCTAAGATGCTTTCTGTTTTTCAGCTTAGATGCAGTCCTGTTGCTGTTTTCCTGGCAATTTGTCCGTCTGTCCCCATCTAGAATTCTCTCTACTCCTGACCAGTGGCTACTTCTCAATTTTCTCTTTAAGAAGGCTTTCCTGATTCATGTAAATGGGCTTACCACCCCCACCCCATCCCAATACAGTCTGTGCCTTGTAATTGCATTTTAATTTCCAATGCTCTATTGCAGATTGTTTTATTTTCTTCTGTCCCTTCACTGGAGCAGCAGTGTTGGGTGTGTTTGTGTGTGTGTGTGTGTGTGTGTGTGTGTGTGTGTGTGTGTGTGTGT
>NW_026585643.1:2241060-2353035 GCF_907164565.1 Psammomys obesus | reverse complement strand
TGTGTGTGTGTGTGTGTGTGTGTGTGTGTGTGTGTGTGTGTGTGTGTTGGGGTAGGGTGCATTTCCCTCCCCAATCTGGAGTTTGAGTCCATGGTCTCAAAATACTGGGCAAGTGCTCTACCACTGAGCTATACCCCCAGTTCTGTTCTAGGGTGATAATATATAGAAAGACTTCCTACATCTTTACTGAATGAATAAAAATCTTTTGAGCCAAGCTTGGTGTGTGGTATAGGTCTGTAATCACAGCTACTTGGGTGGCCAAGGTAGAAGGATTTCAAGTTCAAGACCTTCTTAGGCTATCAAGTAAGTTTAAGGTCAGCCTAGACAACTTTGTACTAGTGTATCTCAAAAGAAAAAGTAAAGATAGGGCTGGGTATGTAGCTTTTATTATGACATATATGTCTGATCCTTTACAGAGCTTTTATGTCCTAATAGGATATATATGTATATATAATAATTACTATGAATTGGTACAGTTTATGTAAGTACAAATTGGCAATGTGCATCAAAAGCTTTTGTAATTCTTTGAGGAGATAGCTAGGTCAGTAAAGTGGTCTCCTCAGAAGCATGAGGACCTGAGCTTGATGCTCAGAACCGATATAAAAATACCAGGTGTGGGGGCATGTGCTTGTAATCTCAGTGCTAGGGAGGAGGAGACAGTTGGGTTTCTAGGATTGCTGGCAAAGAAGATGCATTACTAACCTACTGATGAGCTCCAGGCCAGTGAGAGAGTCTGCCTCAGAGGAAGTGGATGGATTCCAGACAATGGCACTGCAGTTTTTCTCAGGCTTCCACATGCATGTACACACCATGTACCTGAACACTAATAACACACACACACACACACACACACACACACACACACACACACACACTGAAACTAATATACATATATATACGTATACACATGTATATATGTATGTATATAAATTTTAATCCCTTAATTTCATTTTTGAGAAATAAATAAAAATTAACCAATGGTATTATTAGAGATTTGAAGACAAGATTCAGACTTTCACATAAAATAAATGAAAACATGTGAACGTTTACCTCAAATATAAATCCTTTCCCATTCGATGCTATCAAGTTAAATCTTTAGCATTGGGTCACGTTGCTTGCTGTTTCCCACTGGCCTTGGCAGAGCTAAGATCTGCCAATGTCCCAGCCAAGATCACTCAGGTGGTCTGGCAGGGAAAGAGGAAGACAGGTTCTCTTCGCCAAAGCTGAGAAAGCATCGGCTGCCTTCTCAGGCCTGGCACGAGGCCATTCTCATGCTGCCCAAAACTCTGGAAAGGATTTCTAGTTCACTGAACTATTGACAGAGATTAGCTCTGTAATAATTACTACTGTAACTAGAGATTAAAAACCACAAGGATGGCAACATTATCATAGCTTGACACTACTACACACTGGGCATTCTAATCTATTTATATAAACTTTAGTGATGGCCCCTGTGTATCCTTCCCAGGGGGGATACACAGCAACCTCTACTCCTCCTCCTAATGTTGCAGTGTCAAACCTAACCATGACTCCACTTAAGTTTACTCCAAGGAACCAATGATTTTTTCATTCATTCATTCATTCATTCATTCATTCACTTTACAGCTGGTTCAAGGCCCCTCACTCCTCTCCTTCCAGTCCCACCCTCACACTCCTTCTTCCCCCTACCTTCTCTCCTTCTCTTCAGAGAAGGGGAGGCTCCCCATGGTACCAACCCATCCTAGCACATCAAGTCACCGCGAGACTAAGCACATCCTCTCCCACAGAGGCTAGACAAGGCAGCTCAGCTAGAGGAAAGGGATCCATAGGCGGCAACAGAGTCAGAGACAGCCCTTGAGGGACCACTTCTTAAGGGATCCACATGTAGACCAAGCTGCACATCTGCTACATATGTGTAGGGGCCTAGGCCCAGCCCATACATGCTCTTTGGTTGGTGGTTCAGTCTCTGTGAGCCCCCATGGGCTCAAGTTAGTCTGCTCTGTAGGTCTTCTTGTGGTTTCCTTGACCCCTTCGGCTCCATCAATCCTTCCTCTCATTCTTCCACGAGATACCCTGAGCTCTTCCTATTAGAAACCAATGATTTTATTTGGCTTCCTTACGGGTAGGCGAGAGGTTACCTACAGGAGTGTGGCTGTTTCTCCCTCAAGAGGCTGCACTAGAAAGCCTTTGCTCAGCAGGAATGATGGCTGTCCCATAGCCATATATGGAACCCCTTCCCCTAGCCCTCCCCAGCCCACATACTACATACTCTAGTAGTGGGCCCTCATGCAATTAGGGCAGAGCTGCAAACCACAGGTGGTATGGAGCAACTGGATACTCTGGTGAGGGTCCTGTGACCTCCCTGCTCCTCTGTGAGGAAGTGTAAACGGTCAGAAATCCCAGCTGGGGTGATCTGAACAACCTGCCTCGCCACAAACAATTGCCCTCACTTCTGTCAGGTCCTGAGTGTGCCCCTTGAGCACACCTGGCCTTAGGTCTCCTGTTCCCTTCACAGAGCCCATGACCAGCAGCAACATCAGCCTATGCTCCACCCCTCATGAAAGGCTGCACCGCAAAGAAGACCACTGTGCAGAAAAGGTTTAAAAGACCACTGTACAGAAAAGGAACAAATGCCGTTTGTTCCATCAGATCAGCACGTGGCAGACAGCAAGGTTGCAAAACCGACATTCGCTAATGCGCCGCTGCTGACCAAGAGAATCCTGGCTGAGGGAGTGTGAGGGAAGAGCTCAAGAGGAAAGCTCTACGCTCGCAGATTATCCATGGGCAAATCAGAGAACCATCCGACCAACCCACCACATCCACGAGGCCAGCAACAGACCCCAAAGAGAAACGGAAATCCCATTTCATCTTCCTGTGTCCTGAGTGCTGAATTCCGGAAACACCCTCAAATTATGGCGATGGATTGTAAACAACAATGACCGTTGGCTGTAGAAAACATCTTTTACTTAAAAACAAGGCCTCACTGGACCTGTCAACATAGTTATACATGTCACACATGAATACGTCTGACGGTTACAACACAAAACACGACTGACATAAAGTGACTGCTGGCGAGTGTTGGCAATGTTTTACTAGAAATAAATATCACTATTTAAATCACAGGTACTCTCTGCTGAGGTTAAATTCCAGCAAATAAAGAATTTGCTGGGTGGATTGAGGGGAGGTGTTAGGCCTCTATGAGGGTAAGAAAGAGAGACCCGAGGAATCATATTTTAGCTTAAGGCAGACCCCAGCATTCACCTTGGACATACAAGGCTATTTAACACAGTGAGCTTCCTGTATTTATAAATACATTCTTCCTTGTGCTGTTGTCTGAACATCACACAAAATTTAAAAGAAGGAGGCAGCCACGGAGATTTAAATCCTATAGAAACAGTTAAATCTCAGCTTTGAAATACAAAACATGAGGATGCTTCACATGGTTTTCTGTACGAAAGTCCCTGTTGTACCGGGTTTGGCAGCATTCACATTGTGCAGAGATCTCCTGGGGAACAGCCAGACACGGAGAAGAACACCTCTGATATGCTGCCGGGAGACCTGTGAGTGACGTGGACTCAGTAATACATGTTCTTATCCCACCAGCCTGCAGAGAGAGGAAACGGTAAATCAGAGACAGAAAGCCTGGGGGAGGCGGTGCACGAGCATCAGAGATCGTATTCCTGGAGTGGGCAGACATTTCGTCTGTCAGTTGCTTGCCGTGCACAGCCGGTCTGATTTCCAGCTTAGCAAAATAAAAAACGAAGTTTCTTTATATCATTTTGCTCACTTCCAGGGTAGCGCCTGATGAAGAGTTTTCTCATCTCATCATACACCCAGATCAAAATGGCATGCGGCACAGCCATGAACCAGTACTGAACCCTGGAAACAAAAGGAGGAAAGTGAGCCCTGGCTAGCCCAAAGAGATAACTCTGACCCTGGTAAGTGGCAGAGGCAGGAGCAGGGGCAGGAGCAGGGGTAGGAGCAGGGGCAGGGGCAGGGGCAGGGGCAGAGGCAGAGGCAGGGGCAGGGGCAGGGGCAAGGCTCTCTCTTATTTTTCCCTGCTTCACTAGAAATAGCAGATATATTACACCACACAACTCAGGCCTTTCTGAACCCAAGCTGGGACTGCTAAAAGCAACACTGGCCTTCGAAGAAACCTGTCGGATGAGAGTGGCCACCATCCAGTTAGCCCTGGAAAACACCTTTCTTTCTTTGGGAAATAGGAAGGTTGAAAGGATGGGTTTCCACAGTGTGGGATCCATTCAAGCTCTCTGGGAATATTGGAGGATGAGCCTGTGGGAACCCTGGTGTTTGTTCAGGTTGCCATAGCTCAATAGCTTGGAACAGAAGTGGGCTTCCTACTGAGTGCCACTGCAGGTCAGCTCACCTGAGCATGGTGAAACTCAGAGCTGTGACACTCCCGAGACCGTAGGAGAGGATCAGTGCGACAATGATCTGTGAGGCGATCCCCACCCAGATGACTTTATTTCTGCAACACACACGAAAGCAAACAGATGCTGAAGACCATGTGTCTGTCTGTGGTCCTGCACACAGCAGACCAGGCCACAGGCCAAGGCGGAGGCTGTTAGAAGGTCCCGAGAACATTGTTATCCCCACATGACAGGCTCATTACCCTGAGCTCAGGCAAGGAGGTACCTGAAGAGCCCCTGCTGGAAGATGGAATTCCTCCGGGTTTTCCTGATGATCAGATCAGCAATTTGTTGGACCATGATGGCAACAAAGAAAGCCGTATAGCCTGTCCATTCCAGGTATTTTCTCTGATACCTTGTCTGTCAAGGGGTAGAGACCAAATGAGACCATGAGAGGAAAACTGAAATCTGACCCTCTTTTCACACTTCACCCAGATTAAGGGTAGACTATCTCCTTGTGTTTAGAAAGAAATTATGTTGAAACGGACGATAAGAAAAAGACATTAACATATTAGCCCATTGTGGATTTTGGATTGGTTACACATCCACATCAATTGCTGAACTAATAGAAAAAAGGAGGAGTTTGAGAGATGAGGCTGAGTCTTCTCGAGAGCTTGTTACCAGGAATAGGTCTGTCTCCTCACGACCATTCAGGGAAGTGGAGGTTCTATGACAGTATGCGTGGGCAGGGAGAAGAGAGAAGGACCAGGTGGTGCTGGCTGAAGAGCTCTTGACTCACCCATTCCTGCCCGTAGCTATCTTCCAAGTCATTGATATCATCTGTTTCCCATGCCACCCTCAGGTTGATGAGGGAGGTGGGCCAAAAGCCCTGCTGGGCGTAGACAGTGAAATATACGAGGAAAGCTCCCAGGGCTTGCATGAGACCTGAAAGAGGGAAGATTCAAATGGGAGTGCTATGCGGGGCCCCAGAGAGCTACCCAGTCCTTGAGGTTTCTGGGCCATCTCTCCCCCTAGCCCTGGAATGAGTTCTTTGGGAGGGATCTCACAGAGTGAGGCATGGCTGGGGGATGGCCAATGATGGTACACCCTCCTCATACCAATGTGCAGGTAAGAGTAGACAGCCAGCTGCTGATTCACCAGTCTGTCTTTCTTCTTGTGGCGAGGTTTCCTATTCATAATGTCACTTTCAGCTTTCTCATAGGCCAAGGCAATGGAGGGAATCTAGAGAAGGAAAGACCTGTGAAACCAAATCCTGTGGAACAGTGGTTTCACAGGCCCTACTACTAAGCCCTCAAAAGACAGACCCCTATCCCCCCATTCAGACTTCAGGAAGTCTGGGCTGGGCTAGAGAATTTGTATTGCAAAACGGGTCCACACTTGGAAAATCACCCAGGATTAGAAAATGAGCAGATTACAGGGCCTGTCGTATGGGAATATGAATACATTCTGTTTAGGAAGGGTATCTCAGATCCATCCCTCAAAGATAAAACCCTTTTCTTTCCCCCATAAAGCGGGTGCCAGACCTAGGCGGCATACAAAAGTGGTGAATGGAGCCATAGCCTGTGCAGCTTTTGTACTGTCACTTCAGCTTGCTCTCTGTTGCTTTTTTACTCCTTGAGTAAAACCAGGCCTGAGTAAACCAGTGCCATATGTGGGCTTTGGTGGAACTTTGTTTAGATGGATAATCGGGAAGAGGGGGAGTCTCAGATGGGTGACCGTTGGAAATAAAACAAAACCCTGAAAAAGCTCTACAAACACACACAAAATATCCTTCACTGCAAGAGCCAGACCCAACTAAACAACAAAAACTGAACCTGCCACTTCATTCTGTGTTTAGTGAGGCAGTTCCAGATCACAGTTCTCTAACCTAACACGGCTCTACTTCTTCCCCAATAGGAGTTGAAACTGATGAAGACATTTTCTTTGAGAGAGCCAAAACTCATGTCTTCAAAAGAAAAAAAAAAAATCAGTACTGGAGATCAAGACCCGTGAGCTATATCCCCAGCCCTGATTCTTCTCTTAAGAGTCTTAACATGGAGTGAAATGGTTTCCATTTCCAAACATTTGACTTGTCTTCAGTCCCCTGCTGGGAAGCATGATCTAGGGACCAGCAGAGTAAGTGTCACCAGGGAGCTCATTAGAGGTGGAGACGTGGCCCGTGGTACAGAAGTTTGAGGAACATTGCCTTTGTTCACCATGAGGCTCTTGAAGGCAACAGATATGACCTTTATAGCCTTGGGGCTGTTATCAGATCTTTAGTACCACTTACGATGTCTGTGCCCAGGTCGATGAATAGGATAGTGATGGTGCCAATAGGCAGGGGGACCCCAGCAATGATGTAGATCAAAAAAGGACAGAGCTCAGCGATGTTCTTTGTTAGAGTGTAAGCAATGGTCTTCTTCAGGTTGTCAAAGATTAGGCGACCTAGGGACAACATGTCTCTTTATAGGACTTGCTTCTGGTCCCCCAGGAAACATGGCTACCAGAAAGACACCCTGAGACCCCACTCACCTTCCTCCACCCCTGTGACTATAGATGCAAAGTTGTCATCTAGCAAGACCATGTCAGCTGCATTTTTAGCAGCATCAGAACCTGCTATCCCCATAGCAATCCCAATGTCTGCCTTCTTTAGGGCTGGAGAGTCATTCACTCCGTCACCGGTCACAGCAACAACTGCATCCTGAGGGGACCCAATGAGAAAACAGAAATGAGGCAGGCAAAAAGACCACAGGTCTGCCAGGACACTCTGTCCCCCTTTGTCTTGAGACTGGAGAACTACTAGATCCAAGTGACCTCTTTGGGAGAGAAAAAGATAAAGATGGTCAATCTTAGAAGCAAGAATAAGAAGCTCTGACAAAGGCATATGCAAATGAATACGTCAAGACAAAAACTCTAGCACATATTCGCAAGCGAAAAGAGATGTTTGACAGAGCTGGCCTTTCATATGGACGGGTTCTGAACCTGCAAGTTCAAACATCCATACAGAAACATTTTGAAAACACATGACAACTGTCTGTGGTGGTGATGCTTATGCTTTACAGTATGTGAAAAGTTGAGGCAGGAGGATTGTGAGTTTGAAGCCAGCCTGAGCTACATAGGAAAACCCTGACTCAGTGAACAAAAGCAGGGAGGGAGGCAGGGAGGAAGGGAGAGAGAGAGAGATTGAAAATGTACAGGTTTTCTTGACATTATTTTCCCAAAACAGTATGGAATACCAGGTATTTATGTAGCATCGACATATTGGTATTATGAATCATCTGGAGACGATTTAAGGTACATGGAATGTGAGTACTTTATATAAAAATATTAGTTAATTTTAGGAATGGGACTTGAGCAGTGCTGTGTTTTGTACTTGTAGGTGCTTCAGAAACTACTTCCCCATAGCTACCAAGTCGTTTTCTTGGTTCTATGTATTTACTTTTGGAAAGTCTTTTTGGATCTATACCCTATGACAGCAGCAAGTGCTTGAATGTCTTCTTGTGATAAGATCAAGACAGAGGATGTGTGACTGTGCCATGGTCTCAAGGATGAGCAGAACTTCAATCCTCCCAGTCTCTGCTCCACGTTTTCTGATGGAGAGCCAGGCCTTCCCAGTTGTCGGGAAGCTGCTGTTGACCTACCTGCCTCTGACAGCCCTCCACAATGATCAGCTTCTGCTGGGGTGATGTCCTGGCAAATACGATCTCTTGATAGTTGGTTAAAAGCTCATCCAGCTGCTCTGGGGTCATGTCCTTCAGCTCCATGCCGGTCACTACAGCAGCTTTAGCTTCTCTAGAAAGGCCAGAAGAGACCAGGTGAAGCCAAAAGCCAGATCTTGTGTTGAAACACAGCTCTGGACATGGTTTTCATTCTAAGATGTTAGCTGAGGCTGTCAGGAGACCCTTTTCTGTTGTTCTATGACAGTGAATGGTGCTTCCTGGGGCAATGGTTTACTATACAAGGAAGAATAGAAAGCTGGCTGCTTCCGGATGAGTGCAGAGCTCAGAGATAAAAGCTTGCTGAAGTATTCACTAGGTCCTGGGTCTGATCACTAGCACCACAAAACACACCACACCACACCACACACACACACACACACACACACACACACACACACACACACACACTATTCTTATGTTCTGTCCCAGAATCCTATTGTGCCAATACACATAGGCAATACACTTTTTTTGTTCTTTCAGGTTTATAGAGGCCCTCTGTGTGCAGTGTGCTGTGCTGAGAAAATGGTTTAGTGAAGTCTTTGAGCAAAATCATTATCTGCTGACTATAAAAAGTTCTAGGGCCTCTTGATTATTGCAGATATGAATGTGTACTCCTCTAAAAAACTCTTTAGGAACTTTATACTATCCTGTGCAGACCCCAGAATCTACTACTTGGTTTGCCAATAAGGCCAAGCACAGCCTTTAGGGAAGTAGCTATGGGGAAGTAGCCACAGGTCAAGTGTGGCTAGCAAGGTCAAGTACAGCTTGAGCTCTTGTACTTCCCATCTCCTGGAGTTCTCCCCTCCCACCCACTGAACTCCTTGGGTTCAGTGCTAATGCTAATGCTCCATTACCCTGAAACCTATACATGTTTCCCTGGCTAGAAATGGACATGTCTCGCTTCAGCTTCCTTTGACTAATACTGCATATTTTAGCCCTCTCTAAGCTAAACAATGTAGGCACAAGACATTGCATGCCTTATTCTTTATGTGTTATAAGTTTTGAGTTTTTCACATCTGTTTTTCCTGTTGGTAACAGGCCTAAGAATATCCCACAGGTAAAATTCCATTCAACCCACCATTCTGAAGCCTTTGATTCATTACGTCATTCCAAGCCTAGGCAGCTCCTTCCTTATGTGTCTCCTCATTAAATCTGTTATTTTTCTATCTCCCTGGCTAGATGGAAAGTTCCCCACTGGCAGGGACAGTGCCTGTTCCAGTGTATGGCATAAAGCCTACACTTGAAGCTTGAAGGCAACAACTAACTATTGAAAGGATTAATGCATGTATGAAAAAAACAAATGATAGGTGGATGGATGGAAGAAACACATGATTAAAAGAATAAAGCTTCCATTATGCTTGACAAGTAGAAAAGAAGAGCATTTTGCAGGGCTTCACATTATAAAATCAACTGAATGTGCAAATCAATGCCCAAGATGCTTGCTGTCAGGGGTGCCTTAATTGTTCAACTAGGTCAATAGCAAGTAATTCCCTCTACTCTTTGATTTTCTCTTTCTAAGCTGGGCATGAGGTTTCCATATCTTTTGTCCTGTGCTGCACAATATCTTCAGTCAGTGGTGCCAGACCCATAAGATCGTCTTGCCTACTGATGTTATCTTAGTTTCTCTAAACATCCTCTTGGATGTTCACCCAGCCATGCAATTATATTTTATATAGGGAATAGCTACAACTAACATTTTTTCATCGAATTCTAATGTTCCAGACAAGGGTATCAATGCAGTGCTCGGCATGAACCAGATACTCAAATTATTTTTTTTTTCAGTGAAAAATAAGTGAGTGTAAATTATAAATTAAGCCAACATAGCTCTACCCTGGGAAAGTGTTAGCCAAAAGAGTCAGGTGTTCCTGCTAGCAAAATTCTTTAGCGTCAACAGGGCCCAGAGGGTAAGGCCTTCCATCGGCTATGTGGCTACCTTTTGTTGACTTGCTCCACAGTGATATTGCGGCGTTTTGCGATGTCTTCCACTGTCTCATTGTTGGCTGATATGATTCCTACACTCTTGGCAATAGCTTTGGCTGTGATAGGATGATCACCCGTGACCATAATAACCTAGAACACAGACAACAGAAACGTATGGGTAATGAGGAGCTGTGCAGGCTGAATGCTGCCTGCTCTCAAAGGGCCTAGGAGTGCTGTGTTTTTTGCTCGGGGGCAGTTCTGAATCTCAGACACCCTTGCTTCTGAAGGATGCACTGGTCCTCTCTGGACCACCCTTTCGCTCAGGCTTCTTACTTAGCCCCCATGACACTAGAGTAAGCCTTCCCTTCTGTCATCATTTCATTTGTGAATGGGCCTATAGTGTCTAGAGACAGTTGTGTGCAGTTTTGTCAGTATTAATTACAGTAGTGATTCATACTGGACTCACAAATCATGAAGACAAATGGATTATGGAAAATGTAGTACTAAAACCATAGTCTAGGGCAGTGGTTCTTAACCCTTGGGGTGGGGTCACATATCGGATATCCTGCATATCAAACATTTACATTACAATTTTTAACAGTGGCAAAATTATGGGGTAGTAAGAAAATAATTTTATGGTTGGGGGAGTCACAGGATGAGGAACTGTATTAAAGTGGCGAAACTTTAGGAAGGTTGAGAAACACTATTCTAGGGCAATATAATGCCTCTCTCGTGGCACCAAAAGGTTCTTCTCACTGTAGGTACTGTGTTGGCTCATCCCATACACATTGTCTTGCTTCTTGAGGACAGTCAGTGGAATCTCAGCAGAGGGAAGGGAGAGGTCTAAAACAGGAATTGTGGTGTTCACTTGAAGAGAACTAAAGACTGTCAGTCTGCTGTGTCGATTGTTCTTAGACAGGGAGGGAGCATTGAGAGTGGAAAATAACACTCACCTTGATTCCCGCACTCCGACATTTGGTGACTGCATCTGGCACAGTGGACCGAGGGGGATCGATCATGGACAGAAGTCCCACAAAGCAGAGGTTAGAAGTGGGAAAGTTTATGGTGTCCACATCAAATGGGTAGCCCTGGGGAAACTCATCTTCTGGCAAGTAGAGGTGACAGAAACCTGGGAGAAGAAAGCGCTTTGGAGTTAGTGAACCCAGGATAAAGTAAGACAGAAGGTACGGAGTTGGGAGAACTTTATGTGGCCTGGTGGTGGAGGACATGCTTAGCATACGGGAGATACTAGATTTGATCCCAAAGCAGGAGGGAGACGGCATGATACACACTCTGCCCTTTACTATTTTACCACTACACAGAGTGTGCCACAATGGTTTAATCCCTTAAATTCCAATGCGTGTTTTTAAAGAAGGGCATACGTCATCCAATTCCATCCAAAAGTAATGTCCTGTGTGCTTGTCAGGCATTCTGTGCTGTGCTCTAGAGATGCCACACTAGCATAACCACGGGGAGACAAGCTTTACTCCGGTCAGCGGTGGGCCTAACAGCTGAAGACATGGGGTGTAATAAAACATGGTGTGGATCAAAGCCCAGTGCAGCACTTTAGTCGCTGGGAGAGGCAGAACAGAAGCATGCATGTTTTCCAGGGGAAAAGGGCTGGATCGAGGAGACCATTTCCTGCACATGCTACCGCCTGAGTTGGGGAAGGAAGGCTTGGTCACTGGGGAGGGGTAGAAAATTCAGTCCTAATCAAGATAAGTCCTGGAGAGAAGCCGGTAGCAGCCAGGTAGAACTGTTCTCTTCTCTGGGCTATCAGTCTCTGGGCTTGAGGTCAAAGGCGTTCCTGTGTCTGGTGAGACCTCCCAGATCATGTGACATCACCTAGTCCTCAGCATGGCTCACTGTTTCATTTCAGTAAGTAGGCTGAGAAGCCAGACAGGAGGTTCCTAGAATGACTGTAGTCAGATGGGGTAGTAGTCAATCTTTTGTTGAAAAGATTGCTTGGTGCTGTGGGCAATGTAGGGTGTGTTTAAATCATTAGCATCTCATTTATGCATTTCACCTGCTGTACACACTCAAACATCCTGTGGAAACACGCATTCCACAGATTCCGACCCAAGCGGTAAGCGCTTTTGCTGTGTTTAATGAACCTTATCGTCAGCCATGGGCTGTGAATTCATTGTTCTGTAGCTCTGCATAGGTGCCCTTCGGTCAAGCCATGGTTCTGACAGTGGAACATATGGAACACACTGCCCCGTCCCATCACTTCATCGATGGTATTTCTCACATTCCTTCCACCTCTAAGAAGCCCTATCTCAGTTCCTGTTAACCCTTTCCTGCTCACAAAATGAGAAAAGCAATCATCTCTGAAGTCACCACCTGCTTCGAAGGAGTTGCAGGCCTTCCTCGCTTGCTTCATAAAGTCCCATCACTTGACCCTTCTTCATACTCCGCCATCTTGTTTGTATCAGATACCTGTCCCCTCCCTTGTTCGGCCAAATGAAAGCAGCCCCCTCTGAAAGAGACCAGCGCCGCTCCTCTCGTTGCCTCCAGCAAGGGTGGTCCTTACAGACCCTGTGTGTAACTGGCCAGCTCACCCTCATGGCGAAGCTTTCAGTATTCCCCCCTAACTGTAAGGCAGAACACCAGTTTCTTAGCACGTATTTAAGGACTCTACATCATAGCCTCTGTCTATCCCTCTAGCCCTGTTTCCTGTACCTACTCCATCTAGACATCCCACAACACTGCATGGACCACTTGCTTTACCATATGCATAACTCTCAACCCTTTCTCCCTCCTCTTAGCCTTTGCGGTTCTCTCCCACGGACACTTTCCCTTCCCTGCATTCAAATACTGCACCTCAAGGCCCAGGTTAACATGTGATTTCTTCTACAAAGCCTCTGAATATGTCTGGAAGCAATCCCATTCTCCTCAGTGTAAACATACAATCTCTTACGTGTCTCTCTCTTGTTTCTCTCTCTCTCTCTCTCTCTCTCTCTCTCTCTCTCTCTCTCAGTACTGGGAATCACGTCAGGCAAATGCGCCATGGCTGAACCACACTCTGGCCCCTCCTGTTCTTCCTGTATGATCCATGTGATGCCATGGCCACTCTGCTGGTTCCTGGGCCTTCTTTCATGACTCTCAGGAGTTCTGCTCCACTCACCCAACACACGCTCGCCCAGGCCTCCCAGCTCCATGTAGGCCATATGGAAGGCATCAGCAGAGCTCTTATCCAGTGGCTGCTCCTGGCCGTTGATCATGATGGTACTGCACTTCTCCAGGATCCTCTCAGGGGCCCCCTTCATCACCATCAGGAAGCGCTTGTCATTAGGGTCATCTGTCTCGTGTATGGAGAGCTGAGAAGGCATGGATTGGGTAGGTTAGCCATGGCGTCATTTACAGGACAGGCAGGGGAAACATTTCTTTCCTTTCCGCTTGCCTTCAGAGAATGAAAGCAAACAAAGAACATGGCACCCCCAAGCATGGGCTCTCCTTTGCCATTTGCAACTAATTAAAAAACTAGATTTGGGTGCCCTCTGAGGCTGGAACAAGCTATAAACAGCGGTGTTGCGAGAGTTGGGATTGGCCATCATCTCCATAGGTATATGTATGTATGTGTCTGAGTGCATATGTCTGTGCAGGTGCAGGCACCTTTGTATGTGTGAGGTTCACAAGTACATGCAAATGTGTGTGTGCACATGTGCATGTGTGCATGCTTGTGTGTGTGTGTGCGTGGGCGTGTGTGTGAGTGTGTAGAGGCTAGAAGACAAAGGTAGGTATTGTTCCCCGGTTGCCATCCACCTTGCTTTTTGAGGATCTCTCATTGGCTTGGAGTTCACCCATTGGCTAGGCTGGTTGGCCAGTGAGTTTCAGAGATTTGTCTCTGCCCCCTGACCTGGTTTTTCACATGGATCCTATAGATCAAACTCAGGTCGTTGTGTTTGCCAGGCAAGCGCTTCGTTGACTGAGACATCTCCTCAGCCTTGAGCAGCCGTTTGCGGATGCTGAGCTGCCAAGGCCAGGTCATGTCTCTCTCTGTTTCAGGATAGATCTAGTCTTATTATCACATCAGGGAAAATAGTGGACATGTGAAGAAGGCACCATTACAAGCAGCTTTTAGGAAGCCAGTGATAGGTCAGAATTGACAAGTTTAACACAAATATTGTTGATCCAGCAACACACACACACACACACACACACACACACACACAATCATGCAAGAGAGACTTGGTGCCTTTCTCTTGTTTAAAAAATAGTTCTAGGACTCAAACCCAATGCTTTGTAAATGCAAAGCACTCTACTATTGAATCAGATGCTCCAGACCAGGAAGCTTTGAAACCTTTTTGAAGAAAATAAGACATAAAGAAAATTGCCACAACTTTGGAATTAATAGTTAATTCCAAATCAGTAATTGCTAGACCCTGAGTTATCAAAAACAAATATAAATCTTAAGAAATAATAGAAAGAAAATAGTTTTGCCAGTTTCCTTTTTTTTTTCAGTGACCAAGAAAAGACATAAAACCAAACAATTAACCAACCAAAACTCACCCCAACCCAACCTAACCCAAAGCAAAGAGCCCCTGTGTCGATTACTGTTATCACCTTCATTTTCTGAATGGTAGGATGGAGCTCAGTGGCAGAGTTTGCCCAACACATCTGAGATCTCCCCCCCCCCCCCCCCCCCATTCAATCCCCACAAAGAAAAAGCTCTAGAGTCAGGTGTGGTGGCACATGTCACATTCACACAATGATGAAATCACCTAGCATGACTACACTTTATTATTATTCAAAGGCCAAGTCACACCCCTCACCCTCAGCTCCGCCTTCTGTAGGAAATCCCAACTGCGGTAGGACACTGGGCAGGCAACTTGTTGGTCCAAATTGAAAAAGATAGACATGATTGGTTACTGGCCATTGTTATGATGATTCGAAGCAATTAGGTGACGATGGCCCCATTCTTCCTGAGTGGTGGGTAGAAAGGAGGTCCCTACCAATGGCTTATGGAATGGAAATAAAGCACAATTTGGCTGGTCCTCAGAAGGGCTTGTCTCCTTCAAGGGCAGTCTCAAGGAAGTGTTCTTCATTTGGCCTGCATGACATGTGTGCTTCTGCGAGGCAGGTGGATTCTGTCTGTATTCTAGCAACTCAAAACTGGTTGGTGTCACTTGGACACTGTGAGGCTGTGATCACAACACAACACATCTAAGGGTTTTGTTCCTACTCTATGCATTTGGACCAGTGAGATAAAGTAGGTAAAGTACCTGATTTATATAATCCATTCTCATATCCTTAGGGGATTGGCTCCAGGGCCCAAGAATATTAAAAATCTAAGATGCTTCTCATAGTTATGTTACCAGACCTATTATTTACACAGGACCTAGGTGCATTTCCCATATCCCTTAAGTAACCTCTAGATAAACTACCTAACACAATGTCAGTGCTATGTAAACAGGGAGTGTTCCAGGTCTGTCTCTGTGTGAACATACATGTAGGACACGTGGGCTGTTCTTAGAACAGCAGACCCCAAGAAGCTCTTTGCTTGTCTTTCTCTACCCTACTTCAGGGATAGCTTTCTGTCTTTTCTTGGTGAAGAAGAGGAGGAAGAGGAGGAGGAGGAAGAGGAGGAGGAGGAGGAAGAGGAGGAAGAGGAGGAGGAGGAGGAAGGAGGAGGAGGAGGAGGAGGAGGAGGAGGAGGAGGAGAAGAAGAAGAAGAAGAAGAAGAAGAAGAAGAAGAAGAAGAAGAAGAAGAAGAAGAAGAAGAAGAAGAAGAGACGACTGGCAAACCTGCCCTGGTTTGACCAATGTGCACATCCACATCTCCCACCCCTCCAAGGTCTTTGAAGCCAGGTGTGGTCTGGAATATGGATTAATGAATAGATGAGTATGATAGAGTGTTGTTCTAATGACAAAGATTGTCAGTTGTGAGGGAAAACTCACCTGAAATTTGTTGGTAGAATTAAAAGGAATTTCAGCAATTTTGTGGTTTCTTTTTCTAATTTCCATCACATCACCCAAAATAACCTCTGAGAATTTTAGAAGAGCAGTTTCTGAGGCATCTCCAACCACAATTCTCTGGGAATCAAGAGATAAAAGTTTATAGCACATCACTTAGTTTTGTTTTTTTTTTTTTTTCATCATCTAGTTCTTTTGTTACTGTTGTCAATGAACCAACTTGCCTTTAGCACCCCAACCAACACATGGCGACTAAATTTAGCACCCAGCTGAAGAGAAAAGGATGTCGTCCTGTGACTATTAGTGATTGAGCCAGGACCATGGTAAGAACATAAGCCAATAGTGCCACCTACAGGCACTAAGGAAGTTTGAGCAAATGGGAGCTCTGTCGTGGAATGGGGCTTCCTGAGCTATGGCCTGCTTGAGTAGGAGACCGAAGATCAGAAAAACAGCCTTCTAGAAAGCAGACTGCCAGGAGTGGAGGTGTGTGTGTGGTAAATCATGGAGGTTCCTGAAAAGCTGTCTGCGGTCAAGATTCATGTGGCAGAAAACAAGGACTCAAAAAAATGAGCTAAGTTTGGTGAAGGTAAAATCAATCAGTATTTAAAAAAAAATAGTGGCAAATAAAGAAGATGGAGGGGAAGGCTAAAAGCAGGTAGGCTAGTGAGAGGTGGTACAGCGATTTAGATGGGGGGGGGCTGGTGATAACAGAAGTGTAGAGTTGTGTGTATTTCAAGCCAAGAACTTGGTGGCTCTCTAGATCGAAGAAAATCAAAGATAGTTTCCAAAACCTTGGCCCAAAGACAAGTAGAACGACTGACTATGTCAGTGGAAACATTTTGACATCCTATTGACTGGAAGCCAGGCTGGGCACAGAAATTCCAGGGGCACACAATCAGCTTCAGTGGAGGGATTAAGAGGAACGGAGACAGAGAGAGAAAGAGAGAGACAGACAGAGACAGAGACACACACAGAGAGACAGAGAGAGACAAAGACACACACACACGTACACACTGAGAGAGAGAGAGAGAGAGAGAGAGAGAGAGAGAGAGAGAGAGAGTACACAGGTAGACAAGGAGGAAGGAAGGCAGGGAGTGTGTTCTAGGACCACTTGACATTCACATTCTAGACAGGAGGAGAATCCATTATGTAAGATCAGACCCCTTATTTCTATCCAATTGTATTTTTATACTTCAGGAAATAGAATTTATGTATCAAGGAACTCTGATTATGTCCACCTAGCTTCCAGGAGTTAGGAAAGACAATTCAAGACACATCTGCTTCTGGGAATGAGGAGAAATCTGGATTTTTGCCAAGCATCCTTTTTTGGATTTCTCAGTGATAGAGTGAAGAAAACCTTCTGCTCATCTGTTCTTACCAGGGCGAACTTTACACAGGTGGAGAGAGTAGATCAAGCACACAAGTAGAATACACAGAGCGACCCCATGCTGCTTGTGACAGAAGACCATGAGTGGCTGCAGCTTTACCTTCATGATGGGGATGTTCTCCTGGCCAGGTCTGAACTCTGCTCGGTTGCACAGTGTTATTATCTTGGACAAGGAGGCCCAGGTTCCAGAGCTTTGGTCAAAGCCTTGTTCTAAACGCAGAGAAAGGACAGTAGTTAATGTGGATGATGGACCTGCCAGGCTCGGGTCACATAAGACCAGAGAGCCTCAGACAGACGGATTGCTTGGTCCTTGCCTTTGGGCTAGAATGCTCCATATACTCACTTGTCTGGTTTTCGCTTGTATCGGCCACAAAGATCTGATTGTCAAACCATAAGTGAGCCACAGTCATCCTGTTCTGGGTCAGGGTCCCCGTCTTGTCTGAACAGATGATGGAGGTGGAGCCAAGCGTCTCCACCGCCTCCAGGTTCTTCACCAGGCAGTTCTTCTTAGCCATCCGTTTTGCTGTCAGTGACAGGGTAACCTAGCAAGACGGGAGAAAGACACTTTAAGAACAACCATTTTGAATTCAGGTTATCTGGGACTTATTTTCAGGAGAGAACAAGGTACTGTTAGTTCAGACATGATATTACAGTGACAACAAGTCTGGATTAGTGAGTTAAAAGCCCACCCCAAAGCCTTATTAACCACAATCTTAATAAAGATTAAATATAGGGCACTTTCCCCATCTCTATTTTCTTTGAAGAAAGTGCTCCGGAAGTCCACACACAACAAAGGCAGGCCACGTGGCTATGGCTGGAACTCACACTATTCATAAGAGAGCTCAATCAGCTGGAGTGTGGTAAATTGCCTGCCTAGCACTTGTCCAGAAACACAAAACAAAGCAAAACAAAACACCAGGAAGTGAGGCCTGGGACTCAAAAGCATTCTTCTCCTGTCTTCGCCTAGACAGCAGTCTGCCACTGCATATAAGCCCTCTTTCCTACCTCATGGGCCCCCACAGTGGACTGGGGAGGAGGAAGCTTTTGTCTAAGGACTGAGTTAGGTGGGCCTGGGTAAAAGGAGACAGGAGAGCCAGGGCTAAGTCTGAGGTTAGTAAGGAAGAGGTTGAACTCCTTTATAAAAAGAAGGGGTGAGAAAAGGAAGATTTAAAAATCAGGAAAATGCATTGCTTCCAGAAATTCTATAAACAGGGGTTTAAGTTTCTCTTCTCTGGATATTGATGGGGGCAGGCAGGGGGACTGAAACAGCCTATTCGAGTTAAAGCTGGATTCCCTGAAAATATAAAGTTTCAAGGACAACATATCCAGATGTCAGAAACATCACAATTCTTTTTGTCAACCAGTCTATGAAACAAATTCCTCAGACTGTCCCATGGTGGTCACTGGAGGGGAGGGCGTCCTGCTGGGCAGATGGGGGAAGCCACGGATCTACGGTCACAGTGTGGGGATGCAGGCACACTCACAGTGACAGTGGCCAGAAGGCCCTCGGGCACATTGGCCACAATGATGCTAATGAGGAAGATGATGGCGTCGAGGACATAATACTTCATGCACACGGCGATGATGAAGAAAATGATGCCGATGGAGACAGCCACCCCTGCCACGATGTGGACAAAGTGCTCGATCTCAATGGCGATGGGGGTTTTCTCACTCCCAACACCAGAAGCCAAGGAGGCTATGCGCCCAATGATGGTGCGGTCGCCCGTGTTGATGACGATGCCGGTTGCCGTGCCTACGAAGGGAAGAAGACATTTTACTCCAGGAGCTCTGCTCATGGCCGTCTCTGGTGGCCTGCACAATGAGCCAGCACATGACAATACAGAGACTAACATTAGTTCTCTGGCCCTCTCAATTCTGCACTTTTTTTTTTTTTTTCCTGAAAAAAGCTTTACAGCAAGGGACAGGAGAGATGAAAACTCAGGCCCAAGAGAGAGAACTAATACAGGTGAGGCATGCATCCCCTGAGAGGCTTACCTTCCAGGCATGTCGTGGAGTAGAAGCCTATGTTCTTAGTTTCCAAGGGATTTTCGTGGGTAAATTCAGCTGAACGAGCCTGGGGCTCAGATTCTCCAGTGAGAGAGGAGTTATCTACCTGAGAGAAAATTCAAAAGGAACTCAAAGTCAGCTACTTTAATGGCTACTTTTTCTTCAAAATAGGGAGAGAGTGTCCGCTAGCCCCAAGCAGTCTCCTTGAGGAAGGCACTCCTTTATACTCACTTTGCACCCTTGGGAAGACACTAGTCTGATGTCTGCAGGGATCTGGTCCCCTCCTTTAATCTCCACAACGTCCCCGACCACCAGCTGCTCTGCCGGAATGATCTTCTTTTCTGAATCTCGAATGACAAGAGCTTGCTGTGGAAGGAAGCCATGACAGAGGCGTAAGTTTCTGGGGAGCACGGCAACGTTCCTACCATCTGCACCTGTGAAACCCCAGAGAGGCAGGCCAGAGTGGTGAGGGCAAAACTGGAGACTGCTTCACATGGCTGTCAGGACCCTGAGAACTGGTTTTTCTTGCAGTCTGTTCTTGGAGCCAGAAAAGTCTACCATTGCTTGGCAGATATGATAAATGGAGATGATGAAGGTGAGGCCTCCTGCCCAGATGGCCAGGCGGGTGAGTACCAGACAAAGAGCTAGACTCCTGCTCAGATGGGGGAACTTTAGAGAAGAGATGCCCTGATTCTTGGTGTTGCAGGAGGCATCTCTTATACCCAGCATCTTTCCTTCTAGCCGCCAGTTCTTACAGCCAGGGTCAGAGAGGTTTCCTGGCTATGGACACGAGGATTCCTTGGGAGAAGAAAGGAGCACTACGTCTCCACAGGGACATTTAGGACAACAAACAACGAAAGCAAAAAATAGCCACACACAAAGCAAACTGGATGGATGGCCTTGACTGTCAGCGAGGAATATTCAAGAACCCTGTGGGCTGCTGTCTGAGGGCTCAGAACACAGTGCGGCGACTAATGGTCTGTCCTGCTTTTCCCTTGACTGAGCATTTTCCATGATCTCACTTCAGCCCTGTGATCACCTCAACCCTGAGATGAGCTAGGACTCAGAGACATGAGGTAATCTGACCAAGATGTCCCAGACAGTAAGGAGTGGGGCCACAGCTACCTCCTTACCCAGTACTGAGGAAGAGAGCAGAGCTGGGCGGCCCCCACTCACCTGGGGGATCATCTTACTAAAGCTGGCCATGATGTTGGTGCTCTTGGCTTCTTGGTAATAAGCAAAAATCCCCGTTAAGATAACAACCAGGACAAGAATGGCGCCCAAGTAGACCTGGGTAGGGAGGAGAGGAAGCAGTTAACCCAACAACCCCAACTCCGAAACAGTCTAGTCTGACTACCGCTGTGACTCCCAGATGGGAAATTTCTATCTGATCTCATGTGGCAGGTCGCAAACATGGAGAGGCTAAAAGCATTGCCAAGAACTAACTTCAGGCTATGAAGAAGAGGTATACATGAAAGAAACAAACGCTGTGCCAATGTTAAGGTCTCTTTTTTATATACACACACATTCAACTCCCCCTCCCAAATCTGAAAATCTAGAACATTTCTTGTTGCTCATATTCACTATCTGCTCCTGTGCCAGCCTAGGGACCATGGATATGTCCTCCAAAGAGGGGCCTATCTGGTACTTAACATCAGTGACCTCATGCAACACCTAGCTTTTGGCAACTGAGCTGGTTTCTTTCTCTTAGCACGGTATCAGCTAGTTCATTTCTATGGGCTTGGCACTGGGTTGTGAGCAGGTACAGCTGCCCTCCACGGGAAAAGGAGAGATTAGCTTTGAGGAACGAGCACTCTAAAAACACTTCATGGTAATTTTTTTTCTCTCTCATTACGGATAAATGTTTGTCTGTATTCATGCTAAAATTCATGCTTACATTGTCGGAAAATGAAATACCACTTGCTTCACAGCAGGGAGGATGCCCAGTTTCCCCACATTCCTCACTGCCTGGTGGGTGGTAGAACCCTAGCTTTCACCCAGCGCTGTGCCCAGCGATGGCCTCACTTACGGACGGCTTCACCCTGTAACCAAGTAAATCCCAAGGTGGCTGCTTACGCTGTCTAGGGATGCAGAATTGTTGACATACTGGATCACGTATGCGATCCAGCACAAGACGGCACCTATCCATAGGAGGATGGAGAAGCCCCCCACCATCTGCTTGAGGAACTTGATAATCTCTGGAGTTTGCTTGGGAGGGGTGAGGGCATTGGGCCCATCCCGAGCCAGGAGCTCTGCAGCCCTGATACTGGAGAGACCCTGAAAAAGCCAAGAAAAGACATACATAGAAACAGCAATCGCTCTTCGTGTTTCTGGGAGGTTGTGGTTAGCTATTCACACTGCCCAGGAAGGCCCAGGGAGAGTGAACAAGGCCTTGTTCTCCCAACTCCCACCTTTCTTTTTGGACAAAGATTACTTTTGTTTTTAATGACAGGGTATTGATATTCAATATGTATACATTAGAAAATATTTAAGTCACGTTAAACATCTCTCTCCAATATACATTTCTTCTTTTGGATGGTATTCCAGGGATGGGACCCAGAGCTAGGAAAGTGTCCATCCCTAAGCTCTAAAACCCTCTTTTTACTTTTTATTTTGTGATACTGATACGTAGTCCGCACTGGCCTTGAATTTGCAATCCTTCTGCCTCAGCCTCCCAAACGCTTTGATATACATATATGCCCCCACACCCCACAAAAACTCATAGAGGCTATCTTATGGATATATTCTCTTCCTAATGTGCTTAAGCTAGAGGTAATATCTCTGTTTTGTTCATTTTTGAGTCTGCTCTAGGGTCTAATGTTTTTGCTTGGTAGTGACTCAAATATTTGTCATATGACTAAATTTTGAGTTGCCAACTCATCCTTGCCCTTCACCCTGGCACTCTTTTTTTCCAGAACTTCTTTCCTTAGCAACTGTTGAACATTTCCACAAAGTAGTTCCAGAGATGTTTTTAATAGTACAGCCAGCCTGCTGCACTCACAGATTCCACCAACCTTGGATTAAAAATCCAGCCAAGCCTATGATGGCTGCATCCATACTGAACATATACAAACCCCTTCCCTTCTCCTTATTCCTCAACAACACAGCCTAAGACTCACTTACACAGCACCTGAAGAGCATTAGCTATAAATTATCTAGAGGTGATTTTAAGTATGCGGGAGGCTGTGTGTTGGTCCCATGCAAATATTGTGCCATTACAGAAAGGACTTTAGTGTTTGTGGATTCTGGAACAAATAATTCAAAATAAAACTCACCACTGTCTCTGCTGTATTCTTACCTTCTTGCTTCTACCCACCCATCACCTGACCTCCTTCTCTTGCCTCTAATATGGCAAACAAAATTGGAGATTAAGTCAAATCTCCTTGCACCAAGATCTAGTGTCATTTAAAAAACTCTCTTGAATGCTCCCTTCCACTGCTTTCTTTCCCTCTTCCTGGGCTACCCTGCTTTGGACTTTCATTTTAATTCTATCTTACTTTTATAGTCTTCTTCCCCCCACACCCGCTCTCTCTTTCCAGACTTGACTTTTTTGTAAGATTACTTTCATCTAGCAGTTGTGCCTGCTTATATAATTAATGTATCTCCTCTCCCTCAACTCAACGTGGAAAAGTGTAACGATTTCACAGATGACTTTCCCTAGCCGCTCTGTCTCACCATTCTTTGGCCTTTTCCACACACATGTCAATCTGGCAAACCCAGATTGTTCTACACACTCATCCTTACCCTTTCTGAGTCCTGGGTATTCCTCAGACTTATATCTTGATCATAATTCTGAGCCCCCTTTAGACACTATAGGCTATTCTGGCCCCTCTCTTCAGAAATTACCCATCTCTCCTTGCACAGTTTCAAGCTCTCACTATCACCACCGTAACCCCAGTTATGTAAAGTGAATGCCAAGCTTCCTGGCAATCTGCTGCCTTCACGCCAGCATTACCCACTCCTGTTTCTCTCTCACTGCCAATGTAGTGTGAACCACAGAATTTTTTTCTTTTTTCATTTGAACAAATGAATATTCATTTTCTTTCAAGAGGCTCACAGTTGGGCTAGAGGGATAGTTCAGCGGGTAAGAGCACTTGCTGCTCTTGCAGAAGGCCTGGGCTTGGTCCTCAGCACCCACACGGCAATACAGAACCATCTAAAACAGTTCCATGGGATTTGATGCCCTCTTTTGGCTTCTGCAGGTACTGCATGCATGTGGCACATTAACACACATGCAGCCCCAAACACTCACACACATAAAAATAAATAAACAAATGTTTTTTTTTTTTTAAAAGAGGCTTAAGCTTTTGAAATTGAACGTGGATTTGAATTCATAGAAGGAAGCGATGCATGTGTAGTGAGGAATCTGTACAATCCCGAGGCCACGCCACGGTGCTCTGGTACCTTGGGCTCTGAGAGGCAGACTCCGGGCCCTTATCTTCTAACAATGGCCTCCGTAGCCTCCATTAAAGAGAGCCCCATGCACCATTTTATTTCACAAAGCATCTTCTGGCTATGATTTTGAGGAAGGTCTATATAATAGACAGCTCCCTTGCTGTCTATGCTTGGGTGTCTAGCTCAGGAAAGCAGCCTGGCTGAGGCCTTGGATCAGGCACAGCGTACCGAAAACGAAAAGTTTCACAAGTCACCCACAGCCCGAGCACACCAGCATTCCTCTTTGTACGGTCAGGACGCTTGCTCCCCCAGACACACAGTGCCCTGATGGCTTACCCGGATGATATCTGTACCATACTTCTGTTCCAGTTCTGTATTACTGAGTCTGTGGTCATCCTGAAATTCACAAAAGGAAAGCCAGTAAATGACATCGCTCCAAAAGACTCCACCCACTTTGAAAGCTGGAAATAGCACCGAGGACAGAAGAAGCAGGGACGCTGGGTGGGAAGGAGAGAAGGCAGTGCAGTGAGTAGGGATGCTAGTGCAGGAGAACCTTGTCTTGAGTCTCTGCCTGACCTGTGAGTACACACTGCACTTGCCACAGACACCGGGCACTGCCCTGGGCTCTTAGGAGCAACACGATGCTTCTTTGCCTCAGCCTACCCTCCAGCTCCTGCAAGCCCTGGCACCTTCATCTTGAAGTTACAGGCTAGTTGGGTACTTCATTTGGACCCGGATGCCGAGACTGGCTGGAGGTGATAAGCATGAGGTGATGTACATGTGCGATGAGAGCAGGAAGGAAGGGAGAGGCAGAGCGAGGCTGTGGCTGTGGCTGCTCCGTCTGCTGCTGAGAATTAGGGCAGCCCAGGTTCACCATTCAGTGAGTTCCAAGGCTCTCGTTTGCCACAGAGATCAAGGTACAAAGCCATTTAAGCACCATGCCACAACCTGCAGGACTCTTGTAAGAAGCTTGAGAAAGTGGAGGGAGAGCAGTGGCTCCCTTCATACAGTGAAGCAGGAAAATGGGCTCAGGCCATGGGAATGATTTTTTTTTTCTATACAGAATTCAAAAAACTCAAACAAGAAAAGTTCTCATTGTAGTTATAGGCAGAGCTGAGCATGATGGTTGATGCCTGTAATCTCAGGATTTGGGAGGCCCACACAACACTATCAAAGTCCAAGGCCAGCTGGGCCACATACCAAGTACCAGGCCAATATGAACTTTATAGCAAGACCCTGTATCCAAAGATAATACAGATAAGTAGATATGGATAAAAATTTAAAAATTAGCAGGCTTACGAGAGAACAGGTGTATATTCAAGTAGTAATCTCAAGAGAAAACAGGTGTGTATTCAATCTTAAACACCAGAGACCTAGTATTGCTCTTTGCCCTGACCTACCTCAGTTTATCCTCTCTACAACTGTAACAGATAGGCATAACTTTTCTCCTCTTTAATCAGGCCTCAGAATGCAGCCCAGTCTGGTGGCCTTGAACTCATGATAACTGCCACCTTAGCCTTCTAAGTGCTGGGGATAAAAATGAATGAAAAGAGAAAAATGACAAAAAAAAAAAAAAAAAAAAAAAAGCTGGGCATGGTGGTGCATGCCTTTGATCCCAGCACTTGGGAGGCAGAGGCAGGTGGATCTTTATGAATTCAAGGCTAGCCTGGTCTACAGAGCAAGTCCAGGACAGCTATGGCTCTGTTACACAGAAAAACCGTGTCTTGAAAAACAATTAAACAGAGAACGAGAAAAACAAGCATAGGACACATTGAGATTTAAACATAGGTCAGTTCAACTTGTGAGCTGTTGTGAGACATCCTCAGATGTCTATCAGGATGCATGCACACAGCAGCGTAGCAGTGTGCTGTTAAATGTCTAACAAGCTCTCCAGGAAAGTTAAAGAGCTCCAATTTGTAGTATTTGTTGGTTCCTTGTGAGGCTCTCACCGTGCCAAGTTCCTGAGTCATGAACTGGCAACCTAGCCTCAATGAGCTGCTTGTATCCAAAGTAGCCCAGGACTATAAACACAGGGCTTTGAGGTCAGCCAGTGGATGACCCAGAACAATCTCAAATTCCCTCTGGCCTTCCTGAAAGGATATCTTACATTTCACATCCAGAGCAGCTGTTCATTAAAGCAGTCAGTTTTAATAATCCAGTATCCTTCCTTTATAGTAATAATAGCGCCCTTTCATAAAGAAACTTACTTATGAAACATAGCTCATTTTCCCCTCACAACCTTGCAAGCCATTTCCCATTTTAGATAGGGAAACCGGGGGAGGGGAGTTTCCATCTTGCTAGCTTGATTGTGCCCAGTTATAGCTCAGTCCTGGAGAAAGACTTGGATTGAGCCTGTGATGGTGGAGTCCAGGCCCAGCATTCTACCCCTGGAGCTGTTCTTTCCAGGAACACAGTAAACCTCACAAGGCCTGTGGCTTTGGTTTTCTCTCCCTGGAGGCTGTAGCTCAAATACTTTTTCTTGCCAGGGGAAGACTGACAAGTTGTTATTTACAGCTCAGAGAAGCAACTGAAAAGGAGAGGAATGGGTTCTGCCTCTGGGGCTTACAGGTAAGCTCCCCGTTCCTATCTAGGACTGTCTCCAAGCAGAACACAGGAATCTGGCAGCAAGGACAGAAGGTGACAGGAGGACACGGAAGGGCAGGATCCAACAAGGGAAGATACTATCACACTCTTAACAGCAAACAGTTTGGAATCCCTCCAGGGTATTCCAAGACATTGAGGCTTTTTTTCCCCTCCTCTTTACCAGAGGGAGGTTAGAGAGACAAATTCTCAGGGAAAGGGGGCACCAAACTGACCAGATCAAGTTCTTTCTTGAGCTCTTCTTTCTTATGAAGTTCCGAGTCCTTGTTCTTCATTCCCCCGAACTTTTTGTCATCCTCCTGGTCTGTGGGCTTGACATCTTTTGTTCCGTTGAGCTCCACAGAATAAATTTCTGTTTTCTGGAAGAGGAGAGAGGTGCAGTATTAGCCGCAGATGGGTTTTCTTGAAGAGGTGCCTAGTTCCTCCCAGAGGATGGGGAGACACCCAGAGGAAGGAGGGTGCTGGCCCTTTCATCCCCACCCGGGGAGGACCTGACTGTGGGAGGTCTCCCTCCTTCCCTTGCAAAAATATTTCCTTTCTATGTGTAGACCCAAGGCTCGGCTGGCACTGCCCTAGCAGCAAGTTTTCAGGGACCCCTTCTCTGGGGTGAGGCAGGTGGAAAAATTAATCCGTTTCCCCAGCACCTTGGTCCACGGGTCACACCAGCTGTGTCACCTTTTTTCTTAGAGAAGCGGTGATGTTTCAAATAGGCTCGTTGCAAGCATGGCTTTTCAGACCAGCTAGCATCCAACAGAAGCCTAGCGTCATCTCCAAACCGGCTTGCTGAGCAGGTGCAGCGTGGCTGGCTTGGCAACCCTAGGGACCCTTCCTACACATCTTTACTAACTCTGTTCGCTGCCTGTCCTAACTACCATAAATAAATATTCTTGGTGGCTGGGAGTGAGTTTAGTGTTAAGGTCGTCCACCCCCTTCTGTCCCAGACCGTGCATTTCTTTTTCTTTTTCCAGCTCTTCCCGATGGTGGCCTAAGGTCCCCACTAGACGTGGAAGCTGCACGCACCCGGTGCATGCTGTGGCTGGTGGTCCAACCCGCTGGCGAACCGCTGTAAGGACAGGATGCGCCGCGGTGAGCCGGCCGGGGTTAGGACGCGGGTTGCCTTAGTGGAGCGCGGGGCAGCGGTGCGCGGAGACAAGTCGGATCTGTCGGTGGCGGCGGCCGCGGCGGTGTGCAAGTCCGGGTTCCGGAGCCGCGACGGCGACGACGTTGGCGGGCAGACGAGGCGCCGATCCCGACCCTGCCCGCACCTCCGCGGCCGATCCCCAGCCGCTGTCCAGGAGAGGCGGGGTGCGCCTTAAATGCCGCGCGCTCCGCCCACGAACCTGGGCCGGTGCAGCTCACTGGGCCGGGGCCATCCCTAGGGTAGAAAACTCGAGGGAGCGCAAGCCTGGGTGGGGTGGGATTGGTGGCCAGAGGTCGGAGGACGTACGGCTGGGAGACCCGGGGGCTCCTTTAGGGCGGGTCCAGCGACCAGGCTCAGCCAGTGGCGCAACAGCGGTGGCACGCGCCAGGGGCGTGCAGCCCCGTGCAAGCCCGGGAGCTTCAGTCCCGGGCTCCTGCAAGCCCCAGGCGCACCCACGCCCCGTGGAGCGTTTATGAAAACCCACGCCCACTTTCCTTTAAAAATGCAGTTTCCTTACCAATAAAGGAATTTATTATTATTGTTGTTGTTGTTGTTGATTATTATTATTATTTTAAAGTGTAAAGGGGACGGGGCGTGCGTGTGGCGGTTTCTAGCAGCAGGTAGCTATATCTAAGGCGACCTGGCAATAAACACTGATTCTGGCTTGCACTTAGGTGAGTGAGGCTCCGGAGCCCTCCTGGCTGGCCGTCAGAAGCTTCAAGGAGTAGCCGAATTACTCTGTAAAGATCCAGAGAAGAAATAAAAAACCCGGAGTTTTGAAACAATGTTGGAAGTAGAGAGGACGTGGAAACCTGGGAGCAGGCGCAGGGGCTTTAAGAAGGTCAGCTCAGAGCTCCCAGGACAAGCTGCCGGTGGGCAGACCCAGGCTGTGGGTCTGTGCTCCCTAATACTGCTCCCTCCCGCACTCCCCCACCCCCCGCCCCGGCCCCGCCCCGTCTTCCTGCAGTCTCAAAGCGCAAAATTCGAAATCTAGGGTTTTCCTACTCCGGACCAGAAACACAACCATGAATTCCACTTCTTAAATCTGAAGAGTTGGGAAGAGTCGCTGGGATATCTGGTGTATGGATGCACCCCACCGATGGTTTAGAGTCGAGGAGATTTTAGGTTCTAATCCAGACTAGAGCCACAGCAGGCTTCCTCAGAGCTCTTGTTGTCTTTCCTGGTTCCTCCAGCGGGGAATGCTGTTTGGAAGAAAGAATTGCGGGTAAGAAGGAAATGCTCAGCTGCTGGGTCCCCGCACAGTTCCTGACTTCAGCCAGGGACAGTCTCGATTCCTTCTGTGGCCCTTGAAGCAGCCCCCGATGTCGTGTGATGTCTGCAAGTCTTGATTTCCACCGAAGAAGAAAAGAAAAGGGGCCACAGTGAAGGGGCCACAGTCTTTGCTGCTTCCAGTCTCCTGAGCGTCCCTCTGTGCCGGCAGGAGCGCAGTCCTCAGATAACTGTGACACAGGTGCAGGACAGATCCTCACCACCGGGCCCGGGTATTGCATTCCCCCCCAGGCACAAAGTCCTCTTCATCTGGCTGGAGATTATAACCCAAGATATTCTGGGTAAAGAAACTCTGAGAACCCTCGTTCTGATGGCCTCTTCATGACAGACTGGTTTTTAAGGAGGGTAAACTGCCCAGCGATACCTTCTCAGCCCGCAGACTCTACAAGAACTGCTGTTTGAGGTTGGATTTCATGTCACCTATGCTGAGGGCCAATTCTAGCACTGATCTTTTCTGACAAGTAATGGGGCAGACTGCCACAAGGTGCAGAAGTACTCCTAGCTTGCTCTTCTTAATCCACACAGTCAATGATCACTGGAAGTCTTACTAGACATGGGGTGACAGCATGAAAATTGTGTCGTTCTCCGCCCTCTGGAGACCATGGTTGAGTGGAAGAGGGGATTTAGTGTGAAAAAAAAAATAACGACTGACATAAGAGAGAAAATGATTTAAAACTAAATGGTATGGGCCTAAAACCATTAAGAGTGTAAAGAAAAGAAATATCTGGTGGGGGATTTAGGGGTATGTTTTAAATGTCCTCAAAACTCACACTGAAATGTAATCCTCTTTGGAAGGCCTAACTAAAGTGGTGGGCTCTGGGCTAGGGATGTAGCTCAGTGGTACAATGTTACTCCCTTGCATAGGGAAACAAGCAAGGAAGTAGATAAGACACAGAAATGGGACCAGACATTGCCTTGGTGCATGCGTTTAATCCAAGCACTCAGGGAGCCAGAGGCATGCAGATCTCTGTGAGTTCGAGGCCAGCCTGCAGAGTTCAGGACAGCCAGGGCTGTTACACAGAGAAACCTTGTCTTGAAAACCAAAACCAAAACCAAACAACAACAAAAAAGAAGTGATTAGGTCATAAAGGCCCTGCCCTCATGAGTGGATTAGCCAGTTCAAGGGCTGTTGAGTGAATGAATGTGGAAAATGAGTCTGCCCTACAAGGCAGTTGGCTTTGTCTCTTGGATGTACCCCTCTTGCCACGCAATGCCTTGTACTACCTTGGTTTCCTGTCCACTACCATCACCAGATGCAGCCTCTAGAATAAAGAACCAAGTTAAGCCTCTCATCTTTATAAATCACCCGGCCTCATGTAGTCCGTCACCACAACAAAAACAGGCCAAGGTAGGGGCATCTCACTACCTAGGTTTTTCTTTTTCTTTCTTTCCCTGTCGCTCTGCATCCTCTAGAGAAGGTATATGAGAGACAGGAAGAGCAGCTGAGTTCAAGCCCTGTGACTTAGAATTCTAGGTGCCCAGAGCCCCACTTCCCCGCCCAGGAGTCTGCAAGGTCTGTCTGCTCCCCAGCTGGCCGTGACGTGTGACTGTGAAGATCCTAACGCACAGGGAAAAGGGCCCAGGTGACAACTGAAGAGGAAGCTTTACCTCCTGTGTCACATCCGGACAGGCCGGTGCCTCTCCTGCCCACTTGCCCTCTCCTTGTCTCGACTCTGGATTCCTCACCTACACCGTGGACTATCCCCACCCAAAGCCCTCCCCACACACCTGCATCTGCTTGGTGTGCCAGGCTATGACTGGGCAAGCATTTCTCCGCTGACCAGCACTGCCTTGGCCTTGGAACAAGAATGGAAAAAAACAAAAGCAAAACAAAGCTGCAGCCTAATTCACCTCCATGTTGCTTCCTCATTTCTTCATCAAAGGGAATGTCGAGATTGGCATATAAACATCCTTTCAGGGAAGGAAGAAGGCTGCTGCTTAGAGACTGGCTCGCAAATTTCAGCGCGGATCCTGCTCAGAGCCGCCAAAGACGGAGGCCAGTGCACACAGTGGTGTCAGCAGAAGCAGACAGATGTTGCCAGGGGTTCAGCAGAACCAGTGGGCTTGCCACAGAGCATACTCTCTCCTGTCCTGTACATAGCTTCCCTGAAATACAGTGCTCCTGGAACATAGTAGGCTACCCAGTGTTTGTTCTCTGCCACTTGGTTTTGGGGTTTCGGTTTTGCATTCATGACTGTGTAGTGTGTGTGTGTGTGTGTGGTGTATGTGTGTGTGTCTTTGTGTGTGTCTCTCTGAGTGTTATTATTGCTATTTATTTTGTTTTAAACAAGATCGGCAAATTCCTGTATCTTAGGCTGGCTCTAAATTCACTATGTAGTCCAGGATAGCCTTGAACCTGCAGTTATCTTTCTGACTCAGGTACCAAAATATTGAGGTTTTAGGCTTTAACCGCTACTCCTTGCTTAAAATAATCATATTTAAAATGTACAGTATGATGTTTTGATATACACAGCAAGATTTACTGGATTCCAACTGATTAATACATTCACCTTCTCACATCATTATCTTTTCTTTTTTTTTTTGTATTAAGAGCCCAAAGCTACCTTCTCAGCAGGTTTCCAGCACATAGTATCCTAACTGTAGTCCTTGTGCTTAGCAGTCTTTGTCCCTGTAGTCCTTGTCCTGTAGTCTTTGGAAGTATTTATCCTACTTGCTTTCTGCTTTATTCTCCTCGCCATTCCACTCTTCTATCCCCATAAGATTTTTTTTTTTTTTCAGAAAACAAGAATTATCTTTTTCCTTTTTGAGACAGGGCTCTCTTACCATGTTGCTAGGCTGACTTTGAACCCCTGGACTGAGGCAATCCTCCTACCTCAGCCTCCCAAGTAGCTGGGACTATAAACACGGGTCACTGTGCTTGGCTTACCCCTTTCCTTTTCAGAGGCAGTTGGAAAAAAATGGTTCTACTCTGAATGCTTTTTATTTTAATGTAGTTATTGTTGAAACGGTGTCTCGCGTAGTTCAGGCCGGCTTTACCCTTACTAAGTAGCTGAAGATGGTCCTGAATGTTGGACCTTTCCACCAAAGTGCTAGGCTTACAGCTATGTGCTCTGACATTTTTCTTTTCATTTTTATTTATTTACTTTTTTGTGTGTAGGGGTGTCATAGCCACCGCAACTCTTATAAAGGAAAACATTTCATTGGCACGGGCTTACAGTTCAGAGGTGTAGTCCATCATCATTATGGCAGGAAGCATGGTAGCACGCAGGCAGACATAGCATGGAGAGGTATCGGAGATTTCTACATGCAGATCATCAGGCAGCAGGGAAAGAGAGTGACACCAGGCCTGGCTTGAGCATCTGACACTTTAGGATTGTGTCAGTTACTTTCCTGATGCTGTGATAAAGCAACCTCCCAAAAGTGACTTAAGGGAGAAGGGGCTTATTTTGCTTCACAGTTTAGGGTTTTGGTCCACCATGGTAGCTGCAGTCAGGAGACAGGGAGTCATGCTAGTGACCAGCTCACCTTCCCTTTTCTATCCAGCCTGGGAACCCAGCTGTGGAGAAGTGCCAACACATCTTCCCACCTCAGCTAACCTAATCTAAAGAATTGCTCCGAGGCATACTCTGAGGCTCCTTTCCCTGCTGATTCCAAATCCTATCAACCTGACAATCCAAGTGAACCATCACAACTCCACCCCTTGTCAACCTGACACTCAAACCTACCACTTTTAAGCCACAGCCCTCCATCTCTTGTCCCCATAGCTTCACCACCATCTTATAATACAAAAATCTATCTAATCCAAAATTTAAGATACCCGTAGTCTTTAACAGTTTCAACACTGTTTAAAAGTCCAAAGTCTGAATCTCATCTGAGAGTCGAGGAAATTTCTTAACTGTTGCTCTTACAAAATAAAAACTGCATGCTTTCACTGTACGACTGCAGAGATCAAACATTCCCATTCCAAAAGGTTAGAGTGAGGACACGGCAAGGAATGGCTGGACCAAAGTGAGACTGAAACCCAGCAGGGATTCTACAGATCCACACTAGGCATCTAGGGTGAATTATTCTGTGCTCCAAAAAGTTTGGGTAGCCTTGTGCTCCATGCTCTACTGTTTACAGAACACACAGCCTCTCTCTTGGACCAGTTTTACTCCATACCAGCAGCTTTCTTCAGCTGACATCCCATGGTCTTGGCATCTCCAATATCCTGGCATGTTCACCTTCACAGCATCATTCAGTGGCCTGTCAGGACTCCTTTGTATGGACTCCAAGCCTGCCTTGCATTACCTGGCCTCAGGAACTTTCTGGAAGGGTGAAGTAAGATTCCACGAACTCCTCAATCTTGTGTCTTTCATGCTTGAAAAGCAATACCGTGTGGATGCTGCTGCCAGCCCCTGATGGATCCCGACGCCCTTACACTGTTGTGTGGCCTTAGCCACCGGGTGCCTTCCAGGCTAACTCTGAGGAGCCATTACCTTTGCTTCCGTAAAGGAAAGGGCACTGTTGTCAGAACAAAACGACAGCCTGCAGACTGGGAAAGGATCTTCACCAACCCTCTATCTGACAGAGGACTAACATCCAGAATGTATAAAGAACTCAAGAAGTTAAACAGCAACAAATCAAGGAATCCAATTAGAAAATGGGGTACAGAGCTAAACAGAGAATTCTCAATAGAGGAATATTGAATGCCAGAGAAACACTTAAAGAAATGCTCAATATCTCTAGTCATCAGGGAAATGCAAATCAAAACAACCCTGAGATTTCACCTTACACCCATCAGAATGGCTAAGATCAAAAACTCAAGTGACAACACACACTGGAGAGAATGTGGAGAAAGGGGAACCCTCCTCCACTGCTGGTGGGAATGTAAACTTGTACAACCACTTTGGAAATCAATCTGGCACTTTCTCAGACAACTAGGAATAGTGCTACCTCAAGACCCAGCCATACCACTCCTAGGCATATACCCAAAAGAGGCTCAAGTATACAACAAGGGCATTTGCTCAACCATGTTTGTAGCAGCTTTATTCATAATAGCCAGAATCTGGAAACAACCCAGATGTCCCTCAACTGAGGAATGGATACAGAAATTGTGGCACGTTTACACAATGGAATACTACTCAGCAATTAAAACAAGGAAATCATGAAATTTGCAGGCAAAGGGTGGGAACTAGAGAAGATCATCCTGAGTGTGCTATCTTAGAAGCAGAAAGACACACATGGTATATACTCACTTTCCACAGCCTGAATGCTCTTTTGCTTTGATGTTTCTTCCATCAAACAAATGAATCCTTTATCTTCAAATGCAACTTCAAGTTCTCAGGACCTGAGTAGAATTCTTTGCCAGAATAGCACATGAATGGCTTCTAGCCCAGTTCTTGATAGAGTCCTTGTTCTGTTCTGAGTCTCCATAACCAAGGTCTATATTGTCTTCATTTTTCTCAGTGTTCTGATCTTCAAAATTCCCACCAGAATGGCTCAGTATGCTCTTTTTATAGTGTTCTGGGATTTTTCCGGCCCAAAGCTCTAAACCCTTCCACATGCTTCCTGCAAAGCAATTCCAAAGGCCTAAGAGCTACATGGCCTGCTTTATCCAGACACACTCTGCACACTAATTTTCCATATTAGTTACTTTTTTTTTGTTATTTGTGATAAAAAAAAATACCTGACAAAAGCAACTTAAGGGAGAAAGCGCTTGTTTTGGACTACAATTTGAGGGTACCAATTCAAACATGAAGATCAGGGTACTTATCAAACATTGAACACACAATCAAGGATTATATTCTGGAGAATAAATCCTAGCCTGTGAAAAAGTGCAACCACATTTCTGGTGGGTCTTCCCAACCTAATCTAGGAAAGCCCCCAGTCGTATTCAGAGGCTTGCTGCCATGGCGATTCTGAATTTCACTAAGCTGACAATCCAAACTAAGCATCACAAACATACCTGAGCATGAAGGTTAACTTTGTCAACTTGACAGAATTTAGAATTACTATGGAAACAAATCTCTGGTCCTTTTCAGGAGAGATTGTCTAGACTACGTTAACCGAGGTCGGGAGACCCACCTTACATATGGACAGCACCGTTCTATGGGATCCAGGACTGGAGCAGAGGAGAGAACAAGCTAAGCACACACTCTCTCCTGGCTAGAGGTGTGGTGTGACCAGCTGTTCCAAACCCCTGACACCCTGACTCTCTTGCTAGAGTGGACTGTGCTCTGAAACTGGGAGCCAAGACAAACCCTTCCTCCTTAAATTGACTCTGTCAGGCATTTTTGTTGCAGCAATAAGGTAAGTAACTAACACGTTGAGAATACAGTAGGTACAATTTGCCCTATCAAGAATCATTGAAGCTAGTATGATGGCACATCCTCAAAATCCCAGCACTCCACCGGTTGAGACAGGAGGATTTGTTAGTTCCAAAACAGCCCATGTTACAGAGTGAGATCCTGTCCCATGAAACTAAGACAAAAAGAGTCTTGGATTGAAACCAGGCAAAAGGCAAATGATATTCAGCCCGCCTGTTAGAAAAGTTGAGGTGACTCCTCCACTCCCATGCCTACAACAAATGCATATTTATGCACCATTTTCATGGTGCGCACAGCTACTCTAAGAGCCACGGAAGAGACTATCAGAAGAGGTGCCGCCCCTCTTGTGTAGTACATGTTACTAGCTGATCTCCTGGCATAAGAGGGGTCAATTTTAAATGATGATCCAAGGAGTTAACTAAAGCAGAATTTCAGATTGTGGTTCTTTCCCCAGTGCTGCTAATAAAGCTTGCCATTTCCTCACATTCTCATTCTTGAGATGACGATGCCGGGCTAGGTTTTGGGGTGTATTAGAATGACCTTGACCTTCTTCAGTCAGGGTTGCAACAAGCTAGGCATATATAACAATCACCTCGCTATCTTGGCCATCTCTTTTTCCTTGATGTACTTTGAATAATTGTCCATGGTTACTCAACAACTAAAGTCAGCATGAAGTGAGTTGTTCTGACTCTGAGAATGTATCTGAAACTAGAACTTCCAAATAACAAAAGTGTAGTCTTGAAAGTGGGACAAAGAAGAAGGATTGCAGCAGGGAGCCCTGGAACCATTTTCTCCAGCCCTAGGCTCAGTTCTTGCTGATCCAGAAGGATGCCTAGAGAGTGTCACACCACCAAGGTGAGGAGGATTAAAACTTTGTAGAGGACACAGGTTAAACACGCAGGGTTGTCTCTTCAGCTGAAGGAATATATACCTGCTTTCTACCCAGAAAGCTTGTGAGTGGAGGTAGTTTATATCCTGGTGATCTGTGCTGGCTGTAGGGTGAGGCTACACCTCAATCTCCCAGACTCCTCCTCCCTAGATCTTTATCTCTAGCATTGTTTCTCAGTCAGTAGAACCTAGATTTATGGAAGAGGTCATATTTATTTTGCAAAGAGTTCCAATGTAAACATTTCTTAAGCTTTGTTGTACACGAGGGATTGAGTTATCACCAGGACACTCTTCCCCCAAATTGTCTGTGCTTAAAAAAAAAATGCCTGAAATAAGCTACCCAGCACCAGACTCTAGGAGTTTTGAACCAACGCTGGCTACTGAGTCACACTGAACTGGACTTGCTTCTTGTCTCATTCAGATCGTTATTCTGCTTGTCCTGAAGTTTGCAGAGACACCCCACAACTGGTGCCCAAGGTGAGGGGCTCAAACCTTGAAGAAGGTTAGGAAATTTTTTAAAAAAATACAAGTAGGGGGTAAGATTTCCAGTCCTCTCACCCAAGAGATCTTATTCTCCAAATGAGAGAGAAGAAGAAAATAAACATGGAATCTTCCCAGTCCTCCGTGGCAAGGAATTTTATACAATTATTGAGATATTTTTTAAGATCTGAAGGAATACAATATTCAGAGCAACAGCTCTGCAACTTTGCACAAGCAACTGTAAAATTTAATCCTTGGTTTTTCCAAACAAGGAACTATAGATGTTAAAAACTGGAAACATGAAGGAACAAATGTAAAAACAGCCTAGGAGAAAGGAGATAAAATCCCTGCCAATTATGTTATAATCTGGACTGCAGTAATCTGGACTGCTTGGATCTGCTCCAGGAGAACCATGAAAAGGAAGATTCTCTAAACACATCTCAGCAGGGGGCTCTTGCTCCCACATTTAAGAGCGTGATTTAGATCTGCTGCCTCCCTTTTCAAACACCCCAAATTTATCTGCATGTACAACAAATATCCCTTCTTGTTAATCTGATTCAGTCTATGCTACCTCACTTCCAAAGATGACTTAGGGAAGGTGAGGAATGTAATCAATAGGAAAACAATCGGGCTAAACCCCTTTATCATGCCAGCCCTTACAATGTCTGCGATTTTAAATCCTCAAGACCCAAACACGTGTCAACATCACCCACTGACTTTTGAGTTCTTAAAGAATTTCAGAAAAGCTGTGGCTGCCAATGGCATGCACGGGTCATTTACTGATATGATGTGGGAAAATGAGAGCAGGGATATTGTTACTCCTTGAGACAATGAGCAAATATGCAAAGCTTCATTAGCCCCAGGACAATAACTTGATGTGAAAAGCAAAATATTATGATGGATGTGATGAACAGGAAGAAAAAAGTAACAATAACGTCCCTACTAATTCAGACGTGCTTCAGGAAGTAGAACAATATGGTGACGTGTTAGGACAGACGAAAGGTTCCGCCCAACATTTTGACCAATTACACCCTTGAGCACAACTACTCCTGATCATGGAGGAAATGTGGACCCTCCAGCCGCTCTTAAACAGAAGGTTAACCAGCCTTGGCCTGAGTTTCTTGCTCACACTAAGAGAGCAGTAATTACAACAGAAAGCAATTCATGTGGAAGCCACAGATGCTCAGATCTGATGGAGCTACAAAGAGTGTAGAGCGGCCTTGGCACTTGACTTTTCTAACTGGGTAACAGCCACTTGGAGATAATAGCAGCTCCTCCAAGCTGCCGAGGGCTCGTGAGTGTATCTGAAACCAGATTCGAAATAACAAAAAGTTACTCTTGAAAGTGGGAAGAAAGGGAAGGAATGCAGCAGGCAGCCCTGGAGCCATTTTCTTCAGCCTTAGGCTCAGTTCTTGCTGATCCAGAAGGATGCCTAGAGAGTGTCACACCACCAAGGAGAGGAGGATTAAGGACTCTGTTGGGACTTCAGGTATTTTGTAAACAAACACAGGGAAGTGAAAAACAAGGAAAGGAACCGGGAGAGTATGCTATCAGAGACAATTGGGAGCTGCTGCTTACACACCTTATTGGAAGGTCCACCTGAGAAAGGGCGGTGGCAGAAGCCCCATTCATGCAGCCAGGGAATACTGGTCCAGCTCCTGAAGCGTTTCCTGGTTCCAGAGAGGTCGGAAGTAGGAAAGGCCCTGTTCAACCTCAGGACACTCTGTCCAGGTCTGTACAAGAGAAAACACTTGCTGTTTTTATGGGTGATCCTATTGTAGCTGATCTTATGTGTCCTCTTGAGAAATAAAGCCACCGGCTATTTAGACAGTATGTGTGCTCATTAGCATCAGCCAGCATAATTGCAGACCAGAAAACAACAGGTCCAGGACCAGGGAGCAATGCCTTAGGTGTGAGTCCTTAGGGATTTAAACACGAAGATTGTAAAGATCATAAGACTCATTTGACAGTTCTTTCTTTTTTTTTTTAATTTAATTTAATTTTTTTTATTATTAGTTACATTTTATTAACTCGATATCCCAGCTGTATCCCGCTTCCTTATTCCCTCCCAATACCACCCCCCCCCCTCCTGGGCAGTTCTTTCTAAACGAGAGTTTTCAAGTTGGAAGGATTTAGGCAAGCTCTGAAAAGATGGCAGGGGTCTGGTTTAGCCAGGAGAGTCCTTCACAAGGCAGACTCATTCCAGGTTGCCGTGAGGCTACAGCAGGTCTGGTGGCTCCGCAGCCACCTACTTCTAAGCACCAGGTTCTCATCCCAAAGCCTTTCTGGCTTCTGGCTTGGCCTTTCTCCTCATGCTTGTTTATCATTTCACTCTTAAGATTGCCAGGTAGAACACAAAGCACCCCGCTGGACTAGCCTGTCACATAAGCAGTTTGTCTTATTTTTTTCAGTTTGTCTCACATATTGCAAGGGACATCGTCCTTTTTTTTAAAATTGAAAACACTTTTTTTTTCATGCAATATATTCTGATCACTGTTTTCCAGATCCTCTTAGGTCCTCCCCACCTACCCAAATCTACGCGTTGTTTTTTTTCTCTCCCATTGGAAAACACAGGCAACTGAAAAAGAGAAAACAAACAGAAAAAAAAAAAAAAAAACAAAAGAAACATACAGACACAGAGATGCACACACACACAGGAATCCTATAAAAACACAATGTCAGAAGCCATAATATATAAGCAAAAGACCTGTAAGGTTTAAAAAAAAAAATGTCCAGGCAAAATAAAACAAAGACAGAAAACAAAAACCAAAAAGCTTTCAGTACAACAACAAAAAACAAAACCCCAAACCCAAACCAAACCAAACAAACAGCAATAACAATAAAAACAACAAAAAACACCAAGAGTTTGTTATGTATATGTATATGTTATGTATATGTATATACATATGGACATATGTATATGTCCAGTGAGACTCCATTGAAGAAAACTAATTTTTCCTTTTCGAGCAGTTGTCACACACGGCTTTTGGGTTAGGGATAGGGACTTGAAGGGACACTTTTATTTAAAAAAAAAAAAAAAGAAATTATGCATTGCTTAACTTAAATGCATATTTAACTGGGCGTCCGGTATTTTTATTTGCTGACTCTGGATGCCACAGGTGTTAGTCCTCTGCCGCTTAGCTGTCTGCAGGCACATCTGGGATCATTGCCGAAGCGCCTCGGGTCTGCTTGTAGCCAGGCCAACTATAAAAACAAACACTTTCAGGTTTCCTCTCTTCACCAGGCCTTACTCACATGAGCTCGCAGGTGCACGATTATCACCGTGAGCGAGCAAAGGAGTAAGGTTTTAAAAATCTCATTAGCAGCTATCATTTTTTAGGCGGAACGGAATATTCTCACCACCCATATAGAGGTTTTTGGGTCTGAAAATTAAGCTGTGGGGATTCTGTGTCATCTCCGAACCGAGTGTCAGTTCTCAGAAGGAAACGGTAGGGGTCGCATGTCCTGTGACCTGCCCAGCTTCGGATAAAGGCATGGAGGAGATCGTAGTCCAGCAGCTTACCTGAAATAACCCAGGCTCTAGTGATAGAGATTGCCCCCAGATCTACACTGCCACGTGCCAGATACTTCCTTCTTGTCCAGACAAAGGGCAATTGAGGTGAAAGACAAGTCTTAAGCAAGCAAGCTAGCAAACAACAAAAGAATGCGCGCGCGCACACACACACACACACACACACACACACACACACGCACACGCACACGCACACGCACACGCAACAGTAACTACTAGAGCAAGAAGAAACAGACTGAGGCTGTTTCCCTGCTTCCAAGCCCACACATGTTTCCGAAATATATTCACCCTCCTTCGACTGGCTTGTCCAGGGAGCAGCAGCGAGCTGTGTGCCTTTTCAAGGGCCAAAGCTTTAGGTCCTCGGCTCCTCTGAGCTCTCAAATGAGTTGTTTGGAGGGTGGGGGGGTGGGGAGGGTGGGAGGGTGGGGATTGCTCTCAGAGCACAAGCATGAAGGGTGGGGTGGGGGTGGGGATTGCTCTCAGAGCACAAGCATGATGCTTTCTGCCTTCTTGCTTTTTTTCTATCTCCCTCTCCTTCCTCTTCCTCCTCCCCCTCTTCTTTCCTTTTCAGTGATTCAATCGCCAGCATTGTATATGTGAAACACACACACACACAGACACACACACACACACACACACAGACACACAGACACACAGACACACACACACACCAACACCAACCAACCAATCAAAATCCTACAGAGAATACTTTGTAGCTTTAACACTTGCTGATTTGAGAACCCTTCTGGGTGCCTTTGTAGTGATTTTATCGTATCTAATCACAATAGGGTGTTTTGATGTTGGGGCTCCTCATTGTGGACTAAGGCACCTCATAGCCACCTCCTGACTGATGGAGGGCCTCTCTTGCTCATAGAAAAGGGGGCCATGGATTTCTGAGTCGCTATAGTCAGTTTAACCTCCAATGACTATGTGAGGTGAGGTGCAGATCTCACCAACAGCGACAATTGTCCTGGCCTGTGCTACTTGACATTTCTAGAGAGTATTTTATAAGTGAATGAAAAAGAGAAATAAAAAGAAAAGGATATGTGTCTGGTTCCGGGTTTTGGCATCAAATGAATGAAAATAAAAGAAACAAACAGGAATCATGACACTCCTAGGTATGGTAGAGGAGACGGTTTGTTATAGAAAAACGGGAGAGCATGGCCAGAGTGGACATGACCAGACTGAGCTGTGCCATGTGGGGAGAGGGTGGGAAAGAAAGAAAAGGAAGAGGGAAGAAAGGGGGACCAGGAGCCAGGAGGCCCAAATGTACAAAGAGAACACCGGTCCCCAAAGTGTTTGGATTATATAGGGAAGAGCAGCCCAGCCCCCCGGGCTGGAGAGAGCAGGGCAGGGGCCAGGGTATGCCAGCCAGGAAGGCCTTGCCACAGAGAGGAACTGAGGGTGCGGCAGAACCTGGTGACCACGTCTGCTTTGACATGTTGAATAGACACCTCACCTGTCTGTCCCAGGAATAAGTACAGCATATTAACTCTATAGCAACACCATCAGGATGGCCCCAGAGTAATGCTGGTTTCCATTATTTCAGCATGTTTGGACATAATTTTTATTTGTGTGTTACAAAAGGGTGGGAGAACATGCTGCCATTGTGCCTGCCCGCCAGCGGGAGCCCAGACTGTGTCCTGCCTCACAGTTAGCGCTAACTGGATACATCTGGTCAGAGCAGGCAACTCCTTGCCTAGAGAGTCCCAGGCACGCGGCTTGGTCCCATGGAAGACTGTAGTCACTGGAATTGCAGGACAGTGCACTGTCATGCTGCAGGCTGCATCATCTCAAGGGGAGGTGTGTGTCACTGGAAGGAGGATAGCCGTAGTAGTAAGCGCTCCAGTGACAAAGGCATCTATACACTTTGGCACAAGCAGGCTCTGAGCATCCACAGTGGTGAGACTTGATGGGAGCCTGAGGTGTTCAGTGGGTACTTGTAGGAGGTGCTGGTAAACCCTGGTGTCTGGTAGGCCCAGAATGAGTTATCCAGGAAGCAGAGAGGAAGAGGGAAGGAGAGTGCGTCTGTCCTGGTATTTGGAGATTTGGGGGTCCTGTAAGTGCCAGTGTTCTGGATCAGCAGAGAAGATGGCTGACAGGACACAGCCTCCACCTGTGCTGTTGGTTTCCAACCCCAGAGACATGGCTGGGGGCCCAGGTGCCTGTGGTCTCCGTGGAAGACTTTTCGGCTTCATTGGATGCACCCTGGGCTTTTTTAAAGTGCTCTCTAATTCTGCGGGGTTGAGTTGCTGGCCTGATGTTGTCAGCTGGGTTGTGAGAATTGGCTTCAGGGAGGCAGCATTAGTCCTGCTAGGTACGAAGGAGGGGATGCTGAGACTGTCGGTCCAGATGAGCCTAAGTGGCTAAGCGCTGCAGCACCAAGCGCCCAAACCTAAGAAGAGCCCTTGCATGCCTCCTGCATTAGAATGACTGGGAACTGGAGTTGTCTTTCTTCACCTCTTGACTCACACTCTCAGGGCTGTGTCCTAGACCCACCCAAGAAGCTGGGTCTGACAGCAGCTGGGAACTGGGTCTACCGGCAATGGCACCAGCATGCCCTGCCTCAATCTGCACATGATGGAGGACATGCCAGACAGAAGTAAAATGTCCATGTAGTCCACCCTCCCTTAGCGCAACTTTTCGGAGCTCCGAACCTGGAACAAACCTTTGGGTGATTGACTCCTGTGCTCACCGCGCTAGCCTACGAAGAGTTCTTGCTGAACATTGGCCTGGATGTTTCTGTGAAGATATTTTTAAAGGAACTAAGGACAGTTAAGAAAGTAGATGTTGAGTAATTGAGTAATACTGATAACCTTTTCATGAAGTCGGTAGGCCTCATCCAATCAATTGAAGGCCATAGGAAGTTTTATGTGAAAAGCTGTTGATAACAGCCCACGTATCATCACTGAGACTGCTCCACCTGCCCACAGAAGATTTCCGTGTGGTTTCTCTGGAAACCACTTTGCTCCCAGCAGGTGTCTAGGTAACAGTGGCAAACAATCTGTTCCAATCAGGGGAGCACTGAGCAGGAGTTCTGATTGGATTCATTCCAGAGGCTGCAAAAAAGTGATTTGAATCTCAGTGTTGCCAGGCATGGTGGTGCATGGGGCATACCCATAGTCCCAGCTACTCAGGCAGTTGAGGCAGGAGAGTTGCTTTAACTCAGGAGACCTTGTCTCAAAACAAACAAACAAACAAACAAACAAACAAACAAAGAACCTCAAAGAGGCCCAGGTCCTTCTGCTGAATAAATTTTGTATCAGTTACAAACACTTTCTAAATATACTATAGCCTGTTCGTAAACACAAAGGAAGCAGGGCATGTCCTGTATTGTGCCTGCTGCTCACAGGTCACTTGTATTTGTGAGTTGGGGAAGCTGGAAAGATCCAGTCAGGTGTGTAAATATTGCTCAGGCCGTAGAGAATCAGGTCACTCAGCTATGATAATTAGGGCATGAAAGAGTGACTTCTGGGGGCTTTTCCTAAAAGCAGCTCTCCAAATGTGCCACAGGATCTTTATCCTGAAACATGGTCATAAGGGCGACTACATATAACAGTGTTCCTTATTCCAGCCTCTTCTTCCTTCGTGACAAGCTGACTTGTCTAATGAAAAGCAAAATGGCCTCTATGAAAAAAACAGTACAGTCTTCCCCCCAAAAAAAGCAAAAATAAATACAGCGTATGATCTAGAAGACTCACCTCTGTGCACGGCCAATGGTGTGCGCTCAGCATCTTGGAACGACTCTTGGACCAGACGGGTGGCGCAGTGCTTGCACAGCGTGTACACAGTCCATTCCCAGCACAGAGAAGTACCAGTCACAATAGCCAAAGGACAGAATTATCCTAAGTATCCATCAACTCAGATGAGCGGATAAAAGAAATGAGATGCACACTCAATGGAATACTTACTCAGCAACAAAAAGAACAAAACACTCATTTGTGGCAACATGGGCTGCCGTGGAGCTAACAATGCTAGTTGAAGGAAGCCAGGCGTGGAAAGCCAAGCGTGGTATTATACACAGAATCTCAGAGGGCCAAGCTTTCAGAGGCGCAGACAGATAAATGGTGGTTAGCCAGGCCTGGGAGGATGAGATAGTGCTCAACAGGTACAATGGTACACCAAGGCAGGAAGAAAACTGTGGTGTGCTGTTTCATAGAGGAATGATTGTAATTAACAACATTATATGTATATAAATAAGGACAGCAAGGAGAAAGGATTTTAAATGTCCTAACGGTAAATGAGAAATATTTGGAGCCATTGTTAACTTATTCTGAGTTGATCATGATGATACATATAACAAACATTATGTTTTACCACATAATATGTACAGTTATGATCTGTCCACTTAAAAATTGACACCAGGGCCTCGGTTTGCTTCTTCAGAAGAGAATTTTCTAGAACAGAACACTTGTCCTCTGTAGTTTTGATTTGGGAGATCTTTTTTGGGGGGAACTCAGCTTTTCTGAGTTAATATTAAATCAGAACAAAGATGGCCAGGGATGTAGTGGTGGAATGCTTGCCTAGAATGCACGGTCCCTGAGTTCGATACTCATCTTTGCAAACAAACAAACAAACAGGAGAAAGATTAGTTCTCCCAAATATATGTAACAGCATTTGCTGAACAGCAGCGAGGCCACAGGTTGTGAAAATGCTTCCTTCCTTTCCAAACCTGCATGCTGCATCACAGGTCCAGCTTGCCCAAGGAGCTCCTTGGAAATCCTGATGTCTCAAAGATATCTGAACATAGAAGGGAGAAAAATCCTCTCCCCTGCCTCTAGTGCTGGGGAGGACACGCTCATGCCTGCAGCGGCAGAATACTTCGGAGGCTGTGGAGCCAGAAGAATGTCGGCTTTGACAGTTTTGGTTGTACTAAGAGCCAACATGCATGCTAGACAAATGTTCTTCTGTCGAGCTCCCACAATTGTGCTTTTTATTTTGGAGTAGCTTTGTCGTCTAGAGGGTGAGTTAGGAGGCAGTGTGCCATGAGAAGTGTGTCTGCTGTGGTGGTTCACACAGTGCTGAGGAAGGGGGTGCACCATTAATCAGGGGAAGATGCATCCCAGGAACGAGGAGACCGTGTCTTCCAAGATCAGCACATGTCTACTTTGTAAAATGTGGGAGAGACGCCGCCTGAGGCCACAGGATGAGCATCGGCACGTCTAGAGGCAGCACTGACACAGCAGCCCAGCCCTCTGTAACTGTGACCATGCCTTTAGGTCCACCAGTTCCCACAGGCGACATGAAGTCTTCTTTAGCATTAAAGTTATTTGTGTAAACATGCTCCTCACAGAGCTTTCAAAACTGCAAACAGTTGGGGCTGGAGAGGTGGCTCAGCAGTTAAGAGCACTGGCTGCTCCTCCAGAGAAGGACTCCAGTTCAATTCCCAGCACCCACATGGCAGCTCCCAGCCACCCGTAACTGCAGCGAGAGGGGATTCAGTGCTCTCTTTTGGTCTCCCTTGGCAGCAAGCATGCACGAGATGCACAGATATACATACATGCAGGCAAAATACTCATACACATAAAGTAACAATAAATGAATAAATAAGTAACAGTTGGAAATGTTCAAAGGGCTACAAAATAAACCATGACTTAGACAATATTTAGAGTTACTGTCTTTTACTTGTGTAAGTATTTTTCTGCATGTATGTATGTGCATTGCATGCAGGCCTGGTGTCTGTGAAAGTCAGAAGGAGGCATGTGATCCTTTGGACTGGGGTTATGCATGGTTGAGAGCCACTGTGTGAGTCCTGGGTTATGAACTCAGGTTCCCTGAGGGTGCTCTTAGCTGCTAAGCCAGTTCTCTGGTCCCTTTCCTTTTTCTTTCTTTTTTTTCTTTTGTTTATTTTTATTTAAGAACTTGTAGAGGCCTGAAGAGAACAGGGCTTGTTGTCCAAGCATGAGGACCTGAGCTGAAGTTCCTTGCTTCCAGTCAAATGTGGGGTGTGGTTTTGCTTTTCTGTACTGAACCCCAGCGCTAAGGGGCAATGGCGGGGAGGGATGGCTGGGCTTGCTGGCTGGCTTGCCTCGCTCCAGGTTCAGGGAAAGAACCTGTTTCAAGGGAATAAAAACAGAGAGTGATAGAGCAGGACACCAGTGTTCTTCTCTGTCCCCCTCACAAGCCTACGCACATGTGAGAGGATATGCCATCTGCGCACACTCCACATTCACAGACACTCCGAACTTGCATTAGTGTTATACAGTGTCTTATATATATACAGTGTGTTATACAGTGTTATACAGACTATACAGTGTCTTCATTGCAATATTTTCATCTGTGTACATAGACTCCTGTGATCAAAGTCATTATTGCTCTTTCTATTTTAAAAATTATCATCACCATCATCATTTTGAGGCAGGGTTTCTCTGTGTAGCCCTGTCTGTCCTGGAGCTCACTGTAGCTCAGCCTGGCCTTGAACTCACAGAGATCTACCTGTCTCTGACTCCTGGGTGCAGAGATTAAAGGAGTGGCTACCATGCTCGGCTTAATTTTTATTTTAAATTATGTGTGTCTCTGTGTTGGTATGTGCATATGAGTACAGGTTCCTGGAAGCCATTGGTGTCGGATCTCCACCGATCTATCGCTAGAGGCGGTTATGAGCCACCCAACATAAGCTCTAGGTCTCCTGCAAGAGCACTTTACCCTCCTAGCCACTGGGCCATTTCTCCAGCTCCCTATCCCTCTTTCTTAGTCCATTCCCTGTGTCCCATCCTAAGAAGTCCTCCCTCTAGTTTTATGCCCCTTCTCCTTCCTGAGTTCCATAGGAGAGAAAACACACAGTACTTGTCCTCCTCATCAGGCTACTCCTTAACATGATTGTCTCCCGTTCTAGCCATTTCCCTTCAAGTGACATGATTTCATTCTTCTTTACGGTTGAGTAAAATGCTATTCTGTACACACGCCACCTTTCTCCATTCATCTGTGGGCGGCCATTTAGGCTGATTCCATAATTTGCCTGCCGTGACTGCTGCAGCGATAAACATGGGTGTCAGGCCTCTCTCTTACTAGCTGGCTTTGATCCTGTCGGCTGCATAGCCCAACCTGGTAGGTGGAACTCAGAACGAAGGCCCCTCACTAAGTTCTTTTTCATTGAATTTCACTGCGTCTTGCAGGTAGGCGAAGCAGAAATCATTCATTTTATTCTCCCAGGGTTTGGCAGTGACAAACGCTGCTGTGAGGGTCAGTAGGATGTGTCTGCTCGCCAAGGTGGTAGTCACAAGTCACTTGAGTCCTCACTGAAGCTGCTCTGAAATAATCTTGAAGGTACAGCTGATGGTAAGCGGTGGACTTACTCTGGGGAGATTGTTCTAGAAGGTCCAGATAATCTCCCCCCAAACAAGTGCAATACTTTGATAGCAGGGTTAGCCAGACACAACTGAGAATTCCTCTGGTCCCAGAACTCCAGGAGGCTGAGGCACTTGAACCCAGGAGTTGCAGAAAGAAAGAAAGCAAGAAAGAAATTCCACTTGTGACAGTGGCCTTAGATTCTGTCCCCACAATGGCCTTCAGCCTGCCTTCCTACCCCACATAATGCATCATCCATTTCCTTGCCCTTCACCTCATTGCTTCTGGCTCAGACTTTCACTGATAACACTTGCTACAAATTTCCTTCTGCATGGGCAGATGGAAAGTCAGTGGAGCTAAATGGCTGTCACAGTGGATGGAGTGAGTGACAAGCTGAGGATCACATCCAGGTCTGCAAACAGCAGCTATTTCTGGAATGTAGCCTGTACCTCACTCTACTGACTCTGGGCATAAAAGAAGGGAGGATTTGTTGAATGTTCTCTATTAAAGCTCCACAAAAAGTTTTATGAGAGCTGACAGAGGCAAGCTTTTCTTGGAAAGATTAGGTAACTCTGCCTCATCCTTTCGTCTCACAGGCTAAGAATAGCAGCCTAGGGTCTTTAAAACTTCTCAGGAGGCAGATTCACATTACTGTGGCACACAGATGAAGCTAGTGCCAATGAGCTGAGATGGAGGGCAAAGATCTAGAGTCTTACCAAGGATGGGATACTGGGCAGGTGGCACAGCCAAGTGACCTCTCATCCCATCTCACAGTCATGAGGGGTAACATGATATTCTCTCTCTCTCTCATTATGTGTGTCTGTCTCTCTTTGTCAGGGCCTGTAAGAATATTCCCAGCCTACTTCCCACCTCAGGCAGGCAGGACGTTGAGACCTACAGCCTAAGCACTTAGCTCTTTACATGGGGTAAAGAGCAGCAGGAGCCTAAACCCTGTGTGATACCCAACATTCTCTTTTTAGAAACTAGAGAATCATTTCCAGTCAATTAATTATAGAAACAGAAAGATAGACTAGAAGGTCTTGGAAAGTTCCTTCCTTCAAAAAGAAAAAAAAAAAAAGAATTTGGAAGTTATGAGATATGAACTCATCATTGAAGGTCAGGGGCTCCTCCCAAACTAGGTAAATCTCCTGGGGTAAGGAAGGACAAAACGTTCCCCGAATATGTTTACTTACAATTAGACTTTGTATTTTCCTTATGAGCTCATCATATTCTTAAAATAGAATTTTAATTTGTGTTCTCATAAACGGTGTGTAAATATGGACTCCAGCCTGGGGGGAGTGGAATCCGCAAAGTCAGGTATGTACAGTATGCAGACTCTGTAAAAGTCAGTGTCTCCCTGGGGTCTCCTCTTTGCAGAACAAAGAGCTAGACAGCTTACCCTCCTCTTAGTACATTGGAATGTGAAAAGTTGAGGAAAATGGCACTGTGCAACTAAACATGACATCTCTATGAGCCCCTCTGCCCTTGTCCGTAGGTCATGACCACTGCAGCCTGCTAGGGCAGGCTGTCTAAGCTGAGAGTCTGGGGCATGTGTTAAAAGTCACGACCCATCATCAAACACCAACATGGTCACGCAGTGGGGCTAAGATGCAGGGCCCAAGCTTTCGTACACAAGAGAGAGAACCTTATTTCGTGGTGAATTTAATCTCTGTTTTGAAATCCATCTGCCAGAGGATAGAAAGTCAGTGTTGGTGCATTAGTGTCTCCTTAACTCTCTCTAGTGTTGAATCTGGCCCTGCTGAGGGGCTTGTGAGGCAGGAGGTATTTACGGGGAGATCCATCTGCTCCTGGAGTCTTTTGTACCCTGGAGGGATGAAGCTGCTGTTGGTTCTAATGGGAGAAGGGGACCGCTTGGCACCAGGGGTCAGCTGGGGTAGGTATCTGCTAACTGAAGGGCCAGCCAGCACCTTCAAAATAGGCTCATCTAGCATCAGATTTTGTGAAGTTTGATCTGGCTGAATGATACCTTCATTTCAGTTCTCCCTTCCAAAGCACTAAGCCAGTTCAGCCTTCAGGGATGCTTCAGGACAGGGCTGATGAATTCTCTGCTTTCTTTTCTCATCTAAGGATTTGGCGGGTGATCCTGTGAGGAGGGAGAAAGAGCAGCAACAGGAAAGAGGTTTGGAGTGGCTGCAAGGAATCTAAACAACAGCCTCCACGGCCTATGAAGCCCCGCCTCTGGCGCAAGGGCCAACTGAGGCCAGAGGCAGGAGGCAGAGTTGAAACTAGACCTGCTGTGCTATGGCTTTGCTGCCTAGATAAACAAGATGATCAGCTGAAAAAAAAAAAAAAACAAAAACAAAAAACAAAAAACAAAAAACAAAACAAAACAAAACAAAACAAAACAAAACAAAAAAAAAACAAGTTTAGGATACTTTCTCCAGATCCTAACATCTTTCTCCTTTTTTATTGACATATATTCCTTGTACATAGTGGTGGGTTTCATAAAAACAATTTATTTCAAGTTATTGTGTCCACTGATCATATTACCCTTCCCACGGTTTCCTCTTTGACCCTTTAATCCCCCCCCCCCCAGTCTTTCCTTCTAGTCTCCCTTCTACTTTCATGTCATATCTTCAGAAGATAGTTTAATGCATTCATTTCAAATAGAGGATCCAGGAAGAAAGGAAGTATGTATTTCTTTCTGAGTCTTTATTTATTTCACTTGACAATGATGATAGCCACGTGCAGAGTTTCCCCCAAAATGGCACATTTCCTTCTTCCTCATGGCTGAATAAAACCACATTGTTTATTTGTGCCACATTTTCTTCATCCATTTATTTGTTGTGGACTTTGGCTGATTTCCGTAACTTAGATGCTGTGAGAAGCACGGATTCACAAGTGTCTCTGTGCTATGGTGACTTGGAGAGTCCTTTGGGTACTGAGGAGTGGTAGAGCTGGGCTCCACTGTGGCACTATTTTTAGTCTTTTGAGGAAACTCCGCACTGATTTCCATAGTGGCCAGACCAGTTTGCATTCCCACAAGCAGCCTCTACTGGCTCCCTTTCTCCACATCCTTATCTGCGTTTGCTCTGTTTTCTTTATGGTAGACATTTTGGCCGGGGTGAGATAGAATCTCAGTGTGACTTTAATTGGCAGTTCCTTGCTAAGTAAAGATAGTGGGCCATTTTTCATGTTTATCGACCATCTGTACTTCAACTTTTAAGAGCTGTTTATTTCATTAACTCCTTTGTGGAATTCATTGTTTAGATTTTGTGGTTCTTTACATTTGCTAGATGTTAATCATCGGACAGAGTACAGCTAGCAAAGTCCTCTTTCATCTTCTACAGAGGGGCTGCCTCTTTTCTCGGCTCTTTCCCTAGGTGCACAGATGTATTCAATTTCATCTGTCCATTCTTGGGATTATTTCCCGAGCTCTTTGAGTTCTTTTCAAAGACTCTTTGCATAGGCCTATATCTTGAATTGTTTTCCCTCTATTTTCCAGCAGGGTCAGAGTTTGACCTATTTTGAATGGATTTCTGTTTCAGTGTGAGAGATAACTACTTAGTATTTATCAATTGTAAGGCTTTTTCTAGTGGAGCTTTTGGGTTTCTTATATACAGGAATCACATCAGCCCAGAAATAATGGGTGACTTCAATACCCCCTTCTCACCAATGGACAAGACAGCCACATAAAAATGCAACAAAGAAACATCAGAGTTAAATGACATTCTAGATCAAGTGGGCTTGACAGACACCACAGGATATTATTTTAAACTCGGCAAAATAACTTTCTTCCAAGCACCCATAAGAGTTCTTTAAAATAAGCCATATTCTGGGTACATAAAATAAATCTTAATAAGTACCAGTAAATCGTAATAGTTCCTGATATCATATCTGATGAGAATAGAATAAAACCAGAACTCAATTGTAAAAGAAATTACAGAAAATACACAAACTAATGGAGATTAAATAAAATGTAATTAAATCATATGATGGGTTACCGGGGGAATTAAGAAAAAAATTTAAAGCTTTCAGAATCAACTGAAAAGAGATGTCAACATACAGAACCTGTGATACAATGAAAGCAGTACTGAGAAGTCTATAGTTACAATTTCCTACACTTAAAAAAATTAGGAGAATCTCAAATAATAACTTTAAAGATGTCTCTCAAGATTGTAGAAAAACAAGAACAAACCAAACCAGTACGTGGAAAAAAATAAAGATCAGAGTTAAATGACGTTATAAATCAAGTCTGCAGAATATTGAACAGAATATAAAGACTCGGTGAAACAAAGAGTCAGTTCTTTGAAAGATGAACAAGATAGACAAATACTAAGCCAAACCAACCAAAAGAAAATTGTGGAGGATGCAAATTAATAAAATTAGAGGTGAACAGGAGATTTTACAGAAACACACCAGTGAAATACAGAGGAACATTAACCATACCTTAAAGGCATATTTCAATAAGTTGGACTACCTAGAAGAAATGGATCATTTTATAGACACAAATGACCTATTAAAATTAAACTAAGAGCAGCTGGAGAGATGGTTCAGTAGTTAAAACGCTGAGGACCTTAGTTCTGTTCCTAGCATGCACATGATGGTTCACAACCATCTGTAACTCCAGTTCCAGGTGACCTGATACCCTCTGGTCTCCCTGAGCACCAGACATGCGCACAGTACATATACACACGCGCAGGTAAAACAGTAATACACATAAAGGAAAGTAAATAAACCTGAAGAAAATTAAAGTAAGTAGATAATAAAATTAAAGCAAGAGCATATAAACAAGTTAAATTATCCGAAAGCAAACAACGATATTTTAGCATAGTAATAACAGACTCCCAAAGAAAACTGGGTATGTGGTGCATGCTTTTTATCCCAGCACTCAGGAAGCAGAGGCAGGTGGGTTCGAAGCCAACCTGGTCTACATAGTGAGACCCTGTCTCAAAAGATAAAAATTTCCAAATAATAATAATAATAATAATAAAAAGCCCAGGTCCAGGGGGCTTCACTGCCGAATTCTACCAGACCTTCATAGAAGAATCAACATGGATGCCCCTCAAGCTACCCACGACAGATGCGAGGAAGCAACACTTCCAAACTCATGTTATGAAGTTATTATCACCCTGATACCAAGACTAGGGAAGGATTCAGCGACAACAATAATTATAGGCCAGTCTTCCTGATGAGCATGCATGAAACTGTTCTCAACAAAAGACTTGCGCCCAGAACTCAGCCACCCATCATACTCCATCATGACCAAGTGGACCATATTCCAGGGATGCAAGGGCGGTTTGACTTATGTAAGTAGATGTAATACATCCCCTTATACTCAGACCACCCCAATACCCCCTTCCGACACGTTTATCATATCACCAGCCCTTTGGCTTCGTCTCCTGCTTTTCCTCTTTGGTAACTGCTCTTTATCTTTGTAGTATCTCCTGCAGGCTATAGAAGGAACCAGAAGGGGAGAAAAAGCCAATCTATGCATTTCAGCTCAACTGGAGCAGCTGTGGGTACTGGCTAAGAAAGGAAAGGAAGAAGTCAAATCACTTGGGCTTTCTTGGCGTTCAAGTTCAGCTGTTCTACGGTTTCACAAGGCGATCCTTTCCAGGAGTGTCCAGCATCAGATGTGACAAAGACTCTCCTGTGGGCCGGAAGAGAGGAGCAAATCACAGGTGGGACCTTCTCAGGCTAATACAACGCACACAGCTGGGCTGACAGAAAAAAGTTCTCGGAAAAGGAAGATGGGCCGGCTTCAGGCATGAAGAAGCTACAATATTTTCTGAAATGCTAATGACCACATAATGTAGTCTAGGAAGAATCTAGAAGTTTCTTATAGCTACCAAGTATGGCAAGGGGTCTTGAATCAGAACCATTATAGCTAACTCTTGAGGATTTCGAAGGCTTTTTGATTTCTAAGAGGTCTGGCTAACACAGGCCTTTTACCTAATCGTTATTTTTAAAGGCTGATCTTCGACTCATTTAACATCAGCTAAGTCTGATCCAGTCCCAGTCTGGGTCATTAATACGGTCAGAAGTTCCACCTGGCCCCACAATGGCCTTTGCCAGGGTCTGAGTCCCAGCGTGAGGCCCACAGCTTCCCTAGACTGGCCGGTTTATAGTCTGGCAGCAGGAGGTGCAGCCTGTTGGGGGCGGGGTGGGTGATGGCCCCAGCACTCTTCAGCTCCTACTAACCTTAGCAGCACTTCACTCTGGATTAAACAGGCTGTAACACTGCTTTCAAGATACAGTTCCAGGTAGTTAGCATAATTGCACACCCAGGGAAAGTGGGTGACAGGTCTTGGGCATTCCCTAGCTCAGCAGCTGTAGAGAACCAGACCACCCCACCAGTGCCTCGGGCGAGCAGGAACATCTCCAGGCTCCATTACCCAGAACTTCCACTTTTTTATTTTTCTTTTGGTCCCATCCTTTCATGTTTATTTTTCCTTGTTTTCTCTTTTTCCTCCTTCCCTTCCTCATGCCCCCCATCTTTTTTTCTGTCTCTTCCTCCCTGTGCCCCACAATCCCACATTTCCTTTCTATTCCTTCTGTTCCTTCCTTTGCAGGGCTGTGACTCAAACTCAGGTCCTTGTAGGCTAGGCAAGTGCTCTACCAATGAACTACATCCCTGGCCTCTCATTGTTTATGTTAACTTGTGTTGTTTCTTTCCCCAGTCTTTCAGTTTACTTCCTGTTGTTCTTTTTCTGATGTGTGGGATATTTGCTCAAGAAGTATGTCCTAAGGGATGGCTGCCTATAGTTTTGTTTTGTGTGTGTGTGTGTGTGTGTGTGTGTGTGATGTTTTGTTTTGTTTTGTTTTGTTTTGTTTTGTTTTTGGATAAGCCTGAGCTTTAGGCAGGGAAACTTTGTTCATATCTGTTCATCAGTGTATGCTTGTACCAAAATTTCTGCCAGAAGACACCAATTAGAATTAAGCTGTTGGGACACGATGTTCCCTTGGGCATTCTAGATTTGGAAAATAAATATAAACTCTTTCTTTACTAACCCTCATTGCGCTTATAGAGCTGTGTGGTCTTGTTTCTCAGCAGACGGAACAATGAAATGGAAAATTCCATAGTTTGCCAAATGATTCCCCAGCAAGGCTGACAATGGGCTTTCGAGCTCATAGGACCTCACTGTAGCGTTGAGACTTTTGCAATCTGAAAAAGGGGAATCCCAAAGAGTAAGTTCATGGAAAATGCACGTGTCCAGTCAGCCAATGAGCAAAACCAAATAAGAAATGCCTGTTGAAGAGACGTCTCTACACGCTCAGACCATACAGCTTACAAGTTACTGGAGAAGTATACGTAAGTGCTGGCTATTGTGACAAGATGGTTAAACTAAGATAGGAACAGATCCAAAATGTATGCAGGCCAAGGCAGGAGGGAGAACACTTTAAAAAAATTATTTAACTCTTTATTGGTTCTTTGTGAATCTCACATCATGTAACCAATCCCATTCATCTCCCCGTCCGTCCTTTTGTACTCACCCTCTGCCCTTCCAATTTCCACCCAAAGAAAAAAAATTTTTTTTTTGTTGTGTAAGCTGTAGTGTGTCACAGTGTGTCCCACAGTATACCCTTTTGTCCACACTTCTTGACTTGCAAATGTTCATTGTAATGAATCATTGGTCTGGTTCAAGGCCTCTGGCTTCTGCTGCCCCATCAATACTGGGTCCTCACTGGGACTTCCCTCAGATATTCTTTTGTTACTGCCCTGTATCATGAAGATCCTGCAGCTCTGGGTTCTGCAGGACTGGCCCCTTCCTGCGCTCTAGCAGTTCGTCAGTGGGGTAGATGTTGGGGTGGGACAATTCAAAGCCCTGGGTAGTAACAGAAGGTCAGCCCAGCAGCTCTCCTGCACCCACACCAGGTTAAGCTCTCCAGCGCTGCCCTGATAGTTCATCCACTGCCAGAGCAAGCAAGGGGCAGAGCCAGTTTCCACCAAATGGCAGACAAGTTTCAGGGCCAGCTCTCTCGCACTCACATCATTGGGGCTGGCTCACCCACACCCCAGTCAGCAGGGTGGGCTCTACTGTGCTGCCCAGGCAAAGCACAGGGCCAGTCTCCTGAGTGCTGCATCCAGTGAGGGGCAGGGACAGCTCTCCTGTTCTCATGACCTGGGCCAGATTCCCCACTGCAAGTGGCAAGTGAGGGGAGCATTTCTCCCCTCACCCATGTCACTGAATGGCATACAAGTGGAGGGGCCAGCTCTCCCAGGCTCACACTTGTGGGGCTGACTTGCCTGTGCCTCCACCAAGGGACAGTACCTTTCTCACTTAGCACTACAGTGAAGACAAGCACTTGGTGTAGCCACCCTTCCCACCCTACAGGGACAGCAGCCTTCTGCCAGCAGGTTGCTTCTCCTTTTAATGTGTGGCTTGAGGCCATCTTCAGCCTAGCTAGACAAGGGGAAGGGTTTCAGGCCTTCAGCATGAAGTACACGTGTGGAAGGGCCTTATGAGTTTGGCCAGCAAAGGCATGACAGGTGTGGGTCCAAACTCACTGGTCAGAATTTAGAATGTGGACATCATCTAGATAATGAAAACTTTTGAGTATGACTCAAATCCAACCAGCCAACCAGGCAGCCCAGGGTCTTCTTCAGAGTAAAATGTGGGCTCTCTGCTTTCCCAGACTTCGAGAGCCATGTGGGTGCAGGCCACACAGGTGGAGGTCAGAAGACAAGTTGTGGGATTTGATTCTTTCCTTCCACCAAATGGGTCCCAGGGGTTGAACTCAGGTCATCAGACGTGGTGATTTTCCTGCAGACTTTACAGAAGGCGGGGGAAATGACATTGGTGAGGTAAAAATGACACTCAGCCCAGAGTTACTGTAACCAGTGCTGGACCAGGGTTTCTACAGTCTGTCCCAGATCATGCTCCTTTAGCCATATTATATTCAAATAACAATGAGCTCAGTCCCAAATGCACAACAGTTTAAGACACGTTTACATTGAAGCTCTTTGCAGGGTAGATATGACTGCATGTGAACCACGGTTTCTGGCTGACTGAGAAACAGTGCTCAGGGCAGGGGTCGAGGGAGAATGACGGATGTGAACACACTGCCGGCTCCGCTAATATATTTAGATCAAAATGTTTCTGTGGGGATAGTGTTAAAACCACCCCCCAGGCGTGCTAAGGGACCCTGTAGGTCAGTTTCTGTGACTTTATTTTTGGGGTGTTAAAGATTGAATTCTAGGCCTTCTACATGCTAAACACATAGTCTGCCACTGAACCACACCACCAGTCGCTAGTTGTGAAGTTTTAACACCATTGAGAAGCCAAACGAGAAGGCTGACAGGCACAGAAGCAGAGACAAACTTAACGGGATGAAAGCTGCATAAGCCATGATGGGAAGTCTTTAACATTTTAAAGTTAACTAGTTAATTGACTTTTTTGGTGGTACTGGAGATCGAAACGAGGTTCTTTCGTCGTATGCAAGCACTCAGCCACTGAGATATTGTGCCAGTCTTATTTTTACTTTTTATTTTGAGACAGTGCCTCACTAAATTGTACGTGCTGGCCTTGCAACCATCAGTCTGAACTTCTCCCATAGGATCCCAGGCCTGCTTCTGGCTCCTTTTGAATTTGTAGAGTCTCACCCAGATAGATCTTAAACGTTGAGGCTGGACGTGTTCTCATTCTTGGCCTCTCAAGTGGTTGGGACTGCGGGCACGAGCCGCAAGCTTGGCTTTGGAGTCTGACCCCGATGCTGAAGCTCCCATCCTGCTTTAGAGTTAAATGTTTCGTCGCCTGTGATGAGGGCAGCATGGCGGGCTTGGTGTGCAGCCATATACAGGAATTACTGTCAGGAATATGTGTGTTCTGCAGCTCAGAAACTCCTCTCAAGACCCAGAGAGCCATTCTCAGGAATCTAACTACCGAAAGGATAAGAATGTAGTCACGGAGACAAAAACTAAAACAGAATAAAATAGCTCTATAGGAGGACAGAACTCTAACTTTGATAATCAGAAGGCACAGGGAGACAGGCAGATCCTTGAAACTCACTGTTTAGTCTGTCTAGCTGGATGACTGCACCCCAGCTTCAGTAAGAGGCCCCGTCTTAAAAATCTAAGGTTGAGGAGGATTGAGGAAGACGCCTGACATTGACCTCGGTCTCAGCCCACATACATCCTCACAAACATGTCTGTCTGTCTGTCTCTTTATCTCTCTCTCACACACAGGTGGAGGGAGAAAGAGAGAGTTATAAGAATTTATTAAGATAAGAACTTACTGAGAAATGACTCAGACATTTTATTATAATAAGAACTTAGTAGATACCACAAGAGTCTACGTCTAAGGTTATGAGTGTACTTTGTATTATAGGAGACTATTAACAAGAAAACTAGTCTCCTGAGCTGGGGAACACAAGACTGTCAGAACTGGTTACAACACATGAAATTGAGCACTTCAAAGTCATTGAGAATAGCTACGGTTGCATACTCAAAACTGGAGAGACTAAAAAGCATATGGGAGCCAATTGAAGACTTCAGGGGTAGTCAAGGCAAAGCAGGGGAAGGTGCGGAGATGTGAAAGTCAAGGTCTCTTCTAAGTTTCTATCAAAAGCAGGTCAGTATTTCAGGAAAACTCTATTGCCAGCAAAATAGAGAATCAAAAGCCAGGTGTGGTGGCTCATGCCAGTAATCCTAAGGCATGGGAAGTTGAGATTCCACATTGTGGCAAGGTGGAGGCCAGCCTGAGTGCCAGTCCAGCTGCGTTACAAAGGGAGACCTTGTCTCAGGAAAGAAGGAGAGCTGCAGATATGCCTAGCGTTTAAGAGCAGGCACCGCTTTTGCAAAGGACTCAAGCTTGGTTTCCAGTACCCATGGGTGTGACTCCCAACTGTCTATTACTCCAGCTCCGGGGGCATCTGATGCCTCTCGCCTCCTTAGCAATGATGTTCACATGCATAGACCTGTACACATCAGTAAGAATAATTAAAGAAATCTAAAAATATTCCCCCAAGTAGGTAAGTGGATAGATTATAGATAGATAGATAGATAGATAGATAGATAGATAGATAGCTGATAGATAGATGTAAATAAAAATAGAGAATCAGATTCAGTTGTTTACTAAGATGTTTACTGTCTCAGTGTTAGGGAGGCAGAGGCAGGAGGCTCACTGGAAATTCAAGGAGGGCCTGGACAGCATATTGAGACTCTATTGAGAAAGAGAAAAAAAGAGGCAGAGGCAGACTGAAAGAGATAGAATAAATCAGGTTCGTATTTATTGATTGATTCTTGATTCATTAATTTAAAATAATATGAAAACATTTTCCTTCTAGTCATAACCAGTTTGATCATATGCAAATTTTCTTTCTCAGATTCATGCTGTAACAAGGCTCAGTAGCAGCCAGGCATGGTGGTGCACACCTGTAATCCCAGCACTCGGGGAGGCAGAGGCAGGAGGAACTCTATGAGTTCAAGTCCAGCCTGGTCTAAAAAGCGAGTCCAGGACAGCCCAGGCTACACAGCGAAATCCTGCCTCAAAACATGCCACTCCCTAAAATAAGGCTCAGTAGCTCATCCAGATGTTCCACAACCCTCTGAAGCCTTCTGCTGTGTTATGTATTTCTTCCTTTCAATTCTGAAATAATCCAACCAATCTACTTCAGGACACAGAAAATTTCTCTTCATACAAAAACTGCTCGTTTTCCTTTTCATCTTCTTTACTCAGGATACATCATTATTCTTAGAACTACTTTTTCTCCACTATTGACTGATTCTACTCTGCATTCTCTTAATTTCTTTTTGTAAAAGTAGATTCTAAAACAATTATTTAAAAAATTAAATTAGACAAAACCACTTTTTCTCAATAAAGGCACATATTCCTATCTTACTGGCTTTCTTCTTTAGATACATCTTAAATTTTTACATATAAAATGACACCTATGAATGGGAATTTTAAATTCTCAGTTACCTTCATTTCTAATGAGAATACAAGAAGAAAGCATGTTTGAACCATATACCAACAGTTTATTAATAAACCCAGATATATGTCTATAGGAACTTTTCTAAGGAACTTAGGATATAAAGAGCAAATATGAAACTATATTTGGCAAGTGATGATTCGGTGTTTTAACTTACTGAGAAATGACTCAGACATTTTATGAATATGTCAATTTAATTGGTATTATGTAACTTTAAAATTTTAAATCATCAAAAAGTTCATTTACATTCCAACATGGTGACATATATCCATAATCCCAATATTTGGGAGGCTGAGGTAGGGTGAGTTCAAGGTCAGCCTGAGGTACAGAGAAAATTCCAGGTCTCAACAAGCCTATGTCTCAAGAAGAAAAAGAAGGAGAAGGAGGAGGAAGAAGAGGAGGGGGAAGGAGGAAGGAGGAGGAGGAAAGAGAAAGAGAAGGAGGGGAGGAAGGAGAAAGAGGAAGGAAGAGACTGAGAAAGAGGAAGGAGGGGGAGGAGAAAGGAAGGAGGAGAAGCCCATTTATTGCTATTTACTGCATTCACTTACATGTATGTTATTTGTTTTAATGATTCTATATGTAGGTTAGTTATGATACTGAGATGTTAGACAAGTCTAGTTCTCATTTCAAGTTATTTCAATGTTAAAGAATTCCAACCCTTAAGAGCTAAATTGTCGTTTTTTTTATACACAGGGGGTGATGGCTATTTTAAAAGAATCTACCTCTAGGTAACTTTGTTCATTTCCTTTTCTTGTTTTGAGGTGGTGCCTTGTCAGACAGCCCTCGCTGGCCTGGAACTTGGATTTGATGGCCTCAAACTCCTGGTCCTTTTGCTTCCGCTGGCTGGAGGCGGGCGGACAGCTTTCCATGGTTCTAGTGAGTTGGGCTGAGGTCTTCACCCCTGCACGGCAAGGTCTTGCCCTCAGCTGCCTCCTCAGTCCCGGGCTTATCTGTTGGACAGGGTCTTTCCATACAGCACAGCTGGCTTTCAGCTCTTCAAGTCGCGCCTTGTCTCAAGTGCTGGGCCGACGGGCCTGGGGCACCAGTCTCAGCCCACTTTGACTGGTGCCATTTTCTCCTTCAGTAGGTTTATCAAGGTGTAATCCTGCAGTAAATGACTCTACTATGGATGTGTTTATACTCCTGTTAGGTAAGCAAAGTGGATATCGAAATAGAAGAAATGAAACCAGAGCTTTGTGGGAGAGCATTTCTTTGATTTATTTTTATTGAGTTCCTGATTTTAAGTACGCTGTTTGCAGTCTACCAGATATTGATAGCAGGAGATCTTAGGGTGACGAGAGCTTAAGTTTTAGGATTGTTCCTCTCTCATTCTCCTTCATTTCCTCCCCCTCCCTTTAGTTTTGCAGCATTGGGGTTAGAGTCCAGGGTCATGTCCCTGCTCATCAGGCACTTTACTACTGAGCTGAGGAAAGGGTGTTACCTCAAGTCCCAGCTACTTGGGAGGCTGAAAGCAGGAGGATCCAAGAGCTTCCAGGTTTAAGGTCAGCCCGAGCAGCACGGCAAGATCTTCTGCAAATTAAACAAATTAAAAATCTCCACACCTGTTCGAGGGATTGTGTGGTAATCATATTCAAGACACTATGGCTCTAAAGGGTTATACCCATGCCCCCATAAGCAATAACAGCTGAATTTAATGTGAGTCTAAATACCTCATTCAAGACGTGAGCACCCATAGCTGCTTTCAATGACACCCATCTCCTAACCAAATAGTTGATCTGCAGTCGGCCAGTCTGTGGAGGCAGGTGCACAAGAAATACGCGATGTTTTGATGTACTGATAATTTTGAGTGTGAGAGGCGTGCCCTAATGGCCCAGAGAACAACAGTGACGTTATTGGACAGTTGCGCCATGTGCCTGTTCTTGGAACCTTTTACTTTTGTTTTTCCCTCCCCATCTCCCACCCCCAACCGGGTCTCACTGTGTTCCTGAGCTTGATTTTAAACCCATGGGCTCAAGAAATCCTCCCACCTCAGCATCCTGAGCAGCTGAGACAGAATAGTGAGCCACTGACCCGTGCCAGTTAATGTGGGGGATGATCTAGCTTGACCGAGAAATTGCTATCTTTTATTTTATTTTATTTTTTTCTTATCAGTTACATTTTATTAACTCTGTATCCCAGCCATGTCCGGATCCCTCATTCCCTCCCAGTCCCTCCCTCCCTCCCTCCCTCATCTCCACCGTGCCCCTTGCCAAGTCCACTAATAGGGGGGACCTCCTCCCCATTCATCTGATCCTGTTTTATCAGGTATCCTCAGGACTGGCTGCAAAGCTCTCCTCTGTGGCCTAACAGGACTGCTCCTCCCTTGGGGGGTAGGGAGGCCAAAGAGCCAGTCATTGAGTTCCTGTTAGAAATAGTCCTTGTTCCCCTCACTATGGGAAACCAATTGGTTACTGAGCTACCACAGGCTACATCTGAGTAGAGGTTCTAGGTTACATTCATACATGGTCCTTGGTTGCATGTCAGTCTCAGAAAAGATCCTGTGCCCAGATATATTTGGTCCTTGTGGAGCTCCTATCCTTTCCTCATCAGACTAACTCCCCTTCTTTCTTATGATTCCCTGTACCCTGCCAAAGGTTTGGTCATGAGTCTTTGCTTTGAAAACACTGCTAGTTAGAGTCTTTCAAATGCGCTCAGTAGACTCCTGTCAATGTTCAATGCGCATCCCCTCTGTCTTTCAACATGAGGATTGATAATCTTACCCCATGTCCGCTCTCTTGATTATCTTTTTTAGGTGTATAGATTTCATTATGTTTATCATATCTTATAGATCTATATAAGTGAGTGTATACCGTGTTTGTCTTTCTCCTTCTGGGATATTTCACTCAGGATGATCTTTTCTAGATCCCACCATTTGCCTGCAAATTTCATGATTTCCTCCTTTTTGATTGCTGAGTAAATTCCATTGTGTAAAAATACCACAATTTCTGTACCATTCCTCCGTTGATGGACATCTGGGTTGTTTCCAGGTTCTGGCTATTACAAATAATACTGCTATAAACATGGTTGAGCAAATATCCCTTTTGTGTACTTGAGCAAACTTTGGGTATATACCTAGCAGTGGTATAGCTGGGTCTTGAGGAAGCACTATTCCTAATTGTCTTAGAAAGCGCCAGATAGATTTCCAGAGTGGTTGTATCAGTTTACATTCCCACCAGCAGTGGAGGAAGGTTCCCCTTTCTCCACAACCTCTCCAGCATGTGTTGTTCTTTGAGTTTTTCATCTTGGCCATTCTGATGGGTGTAAGGTGATATCTCAGGGTCGTTTTGATTTGCATTTCCCTGATGGCTAATGAGGATGAGCATTTCTTTAAGTGTTTCTCTGCCATTCGATATTCCTCTGTCGAGAATTCTCTGTTTAGCTCTGTTCCCCATTTTTTAATTGGATTACTTGGTTTGCTGCTTTTCAGCTTCTTTAGTTCTTTGTATATACTCGATATTAGTCCTCTGTCAGATAAAGGGTTAGTGAAGATTCTTTCCAAATCTGTAGGCAGTCACTTTGTTTTGATGACAGTGTCCTTTGCTTTACAGAAGCTTTTCAGTTTCATGAGGTCCCATTTATTGATTGTTGCTCTTAGAGCCTGTGCTGTTGGTGTTCTGTTCAGGAAGTTGTCTCCTGTGCCAATGAGTTCTAGGCTGTTCCCCACTTTTTCTTCTAACAGATTTAGAGTATCTGGTTTTATGTTGAGGTCTTTGATCCACTTGGACTTTAGTTTTGTGCAGGGTGATAAATATAGATCTATTTTCATTTTTCTGCATGTGGACATCCAGTTGGACCAGCACCATTTGTTGAAGATGCTGTCTTTTTTCCATTGAATGGTTTTGGCTTCTTTGTAAAAAATCCAGTATTCATAGGTGTGTGGGTTTATTTCTGGGTCTTCTATGCAGTTCCATTGATCCTCCTTTCTGTTTTTATGCCAATACCATGCAGTTTTTATTACTATTGCTCTGTAGTACAACTTGAGATCGGGGATAGAGATACCTCCAGATGATCTGTTGTTGTACAGGATTGTTTTGGAGATTCTGGGTTTTTTGTTTCTCCATATGAAGCTGAGAATCTTTTTTTCAAGGTCTGTAAAGAATTGAGTTGGTATTTTGATGGGAATTGCATTGAATCTGTAGATTGCTTTTGGCAGGATGGTCATTTTCACAATGTTAATCCTACCAATCCATGAGCACAGGAGATCTTTCCATCTTCTGAGATCTTCTTCAATTTCTTTCTTCAGAGTCTTGAAGTTTTTCTCAAACAGGTCTTTCACTTGCTTGGTTAGTGTCACCCCAAGGTACTTTATGTTATTAGTGGCTATTGTGAAGGGTGTTGTTTCCCTAATTTCTTTCTCGGCCCTTTTGTCTTTGGTATACAGGAGGGCTTCTGATTTTTTTGAGTTGATTTTGTATCCTGCCACTTTGCTGAAGGTGTTTATCAGCTGGAGGAGTTCTCTGGTTGAGAGAAATTGCTATCTTATATGCCAGAAAAATCCCACCCTAAAGTCGTCCTGAAGGAACTGGGCCTGCAGAAGTCCTGGCTGGTGCCTTAACGTTTTGACCTTCAGAACTTTAAGACAATAAATGTATCTCACAAAAGTGCCTTCTTGAGCTGGTGAGACGGCGCATCAGGTAAGGTGATTGCAAGGACTGAGTTTGTTGGACCCCTGCGAACTTCGTGGTAGGGGGGAACCAACCACCACAGGCTGTCCTCCAACCTCTACACACGCGCCAAACGGCTTCTCTTTCCGTTATTTCTTGATTGATCAAAAATACGGAATTTCTATTTATTAATCGTATTTGGAACTCAAAATCTTACATTTCAAGAGTTTGTGAAAATTCTCAGCCAGTAACACCCTTCATCTGTTTTCTTCTTCTCGAAATACCTACTGGTTATTGGATTTCCACACACATATGTGCACAGGTATTATAAATGTGAACATATAATATTGTGTGTATGTACTCTCTGTAGCACCCACTTTTGTGGTTTCTTAAGAAACATCTTTCAAATCCATTAAGCATCCCTTCCTTTGGTGACAGGATGGAAAATATATATATATATACATATATATATCCTGATTTGGCCTTGAACTTGAAATCCTCCTGCATCCTCCATAAGTGCTAGGATCACAGGTTTGTGCCAGTACCCTGCGTCTAAATTTCCATTTAGGTCTATTTTGTTATATCTATGTGTGTTTTATTTTGAAAGTTTTATTTGCTATCTTTTCAAATCTGCCCCCTTCTTTGTTTTTTTTCTCCTTTCCAGAGGTTTCTTTTTTTTCCCTTACCTTTGCATATTTGAGCTGACTTGACAATTCATTTCTTTCTGCCGCTGGATTATCTGGACTGTGCCAGGCTGACTCACAGTGCTGGTTGTGTCTGATGTTCTCTCGAAGAGTGGCCTCCTTACACTTAGTTAGTGGGGCTTCTTTCCTTCTGAGACTTATTCACGGTCTCATTACGTGAATTTAATCATAAAGAAAAATATTAGGTCCAGGGTATATAGCTCAGTGAGATAGCCTTTGTCCAGAGTTTGAGGCCCTGGGTTCTACCCCCAGAACCATAAAGATAAAATAAAACAAGCCCTATAGATATTTGTCTTAAAAGAAAAAGGGAACACTTTCAGTTTAAATGGTCAAATCTAAATGCCATGAGCAGTGCCCCAGCCATCTTACCCCTCCAAAGCTCTCAGTGCTGAGAGGACATTTGTGTTCAGTCTTGTAGTTCCCCATGCCCCCTAAATAAAGTCTTGAGAGTGAACCGTTAAACTGACCCCAGCTGAGGGGAGAACTCTGCCCACCATAGTTTCAAAATCCTCTTGTGTTTTCTCTCTGTCGTGCGCATAGCGAACGTGGGACTCTGTACCAGCAGGTCTCAAAGCCAGTCCTCGGGAGAGGTGTGAGGTGTGGGGGCAGCCTTCAGCCCCCATCTCTCTTATAACAGGAGGGGCATAGAGGTATACAGTGGCAGTTCAGAGTACATGCTTTGGCCCTGTCCACATCTGTCCAGTCTTGACTCTGTCATTAATCACTGGCTACCAAGTTTCTGAATTTCTATCTTCTTACCGGGTATGCAATTGGGAAGGGTGGGGAAAGTAGTTCAGTAGAAAAGTAGAAAGTAGTTCAGTAGTTCAGTGTGCGTGTGTGTGTGTGTGTGTGTGTGTGCGCGTGCCTGAGGCTCTGGGTTCCATGGGCCACCAGCACTCAAACCAAACCAAACCAAAATAGAACGAAGTCACACCCCGCTGCGTAAATTGGCATCACAGTATCTGTTTCACCTGACCATCAGTAGGCGCTAAACTCACCACACACAGAGGGCTTAGTATATGCGGTGCTGTGTGTCATACCTGCCACCAACAAACAGTATTCTTGTCACTATTCTTTCAGCTCCCCAGAGACAAAGAACAGAAATAAAACTGGAAAAATAAAAAAAAGTCTGTAGGCTCTCCAAATGGGACCCTGGCTCTAGCCACACAGCTCTGTAGGCAGGCAGAGCGCTTCCCAACATTCATCTTCCTTCGTTGTTGAATTATGAACCCCTAACCTACAGAGCCATTGTGAAGAGCAAATGACACCCCGGTATGTAGCCAATGTTTGTATTTTTTTTTTTTTTTTGGCCAGGCTGAATCCAACTGCATACAGACAGGGAACCCACTGTGAGCGAGACCCCTACATTTCTCATGGGTGTGTGACACCTGTACAGCAATGAATGAAACCAGGAGGGAAAAAAATGTGGCCTAAATATAGCAGGGCAGGACCCAGGGGCACAGCTTGAAGGGTGTGATGCCACACGCCCCCATAGTGAGAGCCCCATTATTTGTTTTGGTAGTTTGTGTGTGTGTGTGTGTGTGTGTGTGTGTGAGAGAGAGAGAGAGAGAGAGAGAGAGAGAGAGAGAGAGAGAGAATGGGGGCATTGTTTCCATCGTTTTGACCATTCTACGGGGTGTAGAACAAGTCCTGCCTGAAGGACCTGTCAGTGATTCCTGGCTCACCCAGGGGCCAGCGTGTGGGAAGGGGAAGGCCGAGTCGCTGCTTGGGAGGAGCTGGTGGAGGTGTGGGTGCAGTTCTTGTAAGATGGGACTTAATTCAGCTCCTTTGAGTAAGAATTTGCACTGGGTTTCCACCGCAATAGGAGGGGGAATATAGAGTGGAGAACAGGAGACTGTGTCTCCCTTCGTATCCCAAGAGTTTCTCTCCTGCAGGAGATGAAACCGTTCAAGAAGTCAGGACCAGCTGCTTGGACCGACAGCCCGGAACCATGGAAACAGTCGGCAGCAGCATCGCTGGTGGCTCATCGCCGCTCACTTTTTGAGATGTCTGTCTACTTACCTTCTCTGGGCTATGTCTTCATGCCCTGAAGTGATTGCTCATGCTCAACACGCTTATTTTTTTTTGAGGTAGAGGCTGATTGTGTAGCCCAGGCTAGCTGGCCTTAAACCCATGGTCCTCCCGCCACGTATGTGAGTGCTGGGATTATAATACGTGCCACTGTCACGTTTGTATGTGAAAGCACCTGTTTGGGGTTTGGTGTGGGGTGGTCGAGACTCTCCGTGTGGCCCAGGCTACTGCACACTTGCAGCAGTCCTCCTGCCTCTGCTCCTGAGGGCCTGGATTGCAAAGAGTGCATCGCCACACTTAGTGCAACACACTCGTTTTTGTGGGCAAAGAAATTTGCCATGGGGGAGGGGTGTGTTCGCGCAGGCCTCAAACACAGTCTGTCTGTTGCATCAGATGGCTTGCTGTTCTCTCTCTCCTGTGCCTGCGGCCGTACAGTGCAGGGAAATGTGTTAGCCAGCCAGCCCTCTGCCTGCCATTGACACACTGTAGGAGCTCAGGGAAGTCATTTTCCTCTTGTCACGGAAATTAAATAAAAATATTAACACTCAACATGGGCCGGGAAGTGTTCCCATGAGATCTGGTTTCCAATGAGCTGCAGGCACACCCACTCCGCGGACCTGCCTCTGAAGCATTGACAACCTGGGCTGACCTCCTACGCAATGACCTTCCTCCTCCAAAGCACACCAGAAATGAGATGGGACCAACACCTTTCTTAAAAGACACCCAGTTTCAGACAGCAACGATGGTGATATCATTTTCGTGACTGAAAACTATTGGTACAGCTACCATTTGGTCAACATTCTAAGTATACATTTAAGATCGCTAGAGTCTGTGCTTTTCCAGGCTGTTAACTCTAGTTTCAAATAAATACAATTTTTCTCACTCTCAAGGAGGTTGGCTTCATTCATAAGGGAATATTTCTTGGCGCTTGGCTTCATTTATAAAACTAGGGTTAAAAGGTAATTCAACGACTTTTATTTGAAGGGTGTTTTGTTTTGTTTTGTTTTGTTTTGCAGAATCTCACTGTGTAGCCCAGGATGACTTGGAACCTTTAATTCTCTTGCTTCACCTTCCCAAGTTTAATTAGACTTAATTTTGCAATTTTAAAACAGAGTTAAATGCTCTAGTCGCTGAGCAGACTTAAGCCTCTAAAACAAAGAAAGGCTCTTAGCAGAAAAGCAGAGGAGAGTGGATTGATTGTTTCCAGGTAGCCTCCTTTGTAATAGGCAGGTGGCTGGGAAAGGGAAGAACAAATAAATGGATTTCTGGTCAGGTTGTTTCAGGTCCCTTTGGGAGGCTCAGAATTAAGGCAGAGGGAAATTTGTTATCAGGCAGGCTCTAATTGGCCTGCTTGGGAAATCTGGCTAACATCTCCCTGATTCTTCAAAGGCAGATAACCCATCTTCACACTTCAGCAAGGAGAACTAGCATGAGTGGCTCCATCTTGATTTTCACTCTGGTCTTCTAGAGCCCAGGGAAGAAGGAAGAAGTGTTGTCTGAGATGTCACTGTCCCAGTTTTGCTTTAGCAGGGCTTAGTCATCATACAAGCTCTGAGTTCTCCCATAGTGTCCAGGTTGTCCTGAGTTTCAGAGGACATGGATTCCAGCTGGGTCATTTCCCATCTCCTTCCTGAAAGTTGACACAGGGAAGAAATATTTATTGAGAGCTCATCTTGCAGGGCTGGGGAGATAAGTCAGTCCCATCCCCATGCCCACACGAAGCTGGGCGCACTGCTATGCATTTATAAGGAAGAGCCAGGCAGCGCCCTGGGGCTCACTGGCCTTCTGACGATGCCACGCCTTCAAGCTCGTTTTGCACCTCATGTGTTTTGAGTGCTGTTACCTAAAGTTTCTGATTTTCTTTCATCCGCGTACTAACATCCTTTGGATGAATTCCTGATGTTCATAAACCCTTCTTCATTTTTATTATCTTTCCATGTCTTTATGTCAGACATGCTTTTCCTCCCCTCAGAGAGCTTAAGCGAGGTGATGCTCTATGCAAAGAACCCTAATGTGTTGGGGTTTTGTTTTGTTTTTGATAATAAGAAGGGGAAAGAAGAAGGCTGGAGGACTGGGTAGGAAGACCAATTACCAAGAATGTCCTTACATGGTCTTTTGGGGTGTGTGTGTGACTAGGGTTTTCTGACTTCTGATTAAACTGGACCATTTTAGGGAGCTGTAGGGCTAGGCCACCTTGGCTCTTATGGACCAGATTAAAAACTCTTTTCTGCTTCTTTTGATGACTTCCTGGAAGGCCTGGTGCTCCATGTGTGTCCTGCCCTACACTCATTTTAGCCATGATGACTCATTCTCTCTATAGTGACTCCAGGTACAGAAGAATCTAACATGACTTTGCCCTTGGACTGTGAGAGCTTTGTCATTGCAACTGACAATTCAGAATCTTGCTCCGTTGCTTTTTTGTTGACTCTAGCCCTTGTTAAAAAGTCTTAGAAGCTGGGCCCAATGGGCCTCTCCTTCACTCTCAGCCACTCTGGAGGCTGAGCCATGAGGATGAGTTGAGGAATTCAAGGACAGCCTGGGAAAGGCAGCCAAAGTCCTTATAGATCAGATTTTGAGATAATTACAAGAACTTCTTAGAAGAAATCTGACACAGCCACTCACAGTGACCCCTGTAGAGGAAGTGGGGGTTCTGGAACCTCCCCACTTCATACTTCAGTGGAATGAGAGGTTAAGGGGCCTCCCTGGAAGTTGGATGGGTACCTCGTCTTCTGTGTCTAGTAGATACCATAGTCAGGCTGAGTATGGTTCGGTGATAGAGTCCCTGTGGAGTACGTATGAAGCCATGAATTCCACCCCCTGAGTGGCCAAAGCAAATAAAATCAATCAAACAAACAAACAACCTCTGAGGCCAGAAGAGAGTCACTGAACCATGAAAACCAACAGAATCATTAAATTCTTGAATTTGGGGGAATGAGGCGGAGAAAGGATGACGGTGCAGGATGCAGGGTACATAGGATGGGAAGACCACATCCAGTGTTTCATGATTGGGTTGCTATGGCTTACTACAATTAATGGTACATTTCAGTACAGCTAGTGTAGAGGATTTTGAATGGCCCCAATGCAAAGACATTATCTTTAGAAGATGATATGGCCTTAACAGTGCATTTCATCTCTATAGCCACCCAGTAATCTCTTGTATTACTGACAGTAAACTAGTCAGTATATTTGAAAATCCCTAGCCTGAGTGACATAACACAATGAGTGTTGTCGAGCAGAGGAGGCAGGAGGTAGGAGGAGGGAGGGGATTTCCTCACAGTCCTTCAGGAAGCAAGTTCAGGGAGGCTCTGCCAGGTGGCCTCACTCAGGGTGTCAACACCCTTCCCAGGGAAGCAGGAAGACGAGAGTGGGGGTAAGCCAGTCATGCCAGCCCACATTTGGTGGCCCAAACGCATTCAGGAGAGTCCATCCAGCTGCCCAGGGCTGCGGAATGAGGAAATGGACTCCCAGGCGGATGCTGTCAGAAACAGCTGTGCGTTCTGGAAGGGAGCAGGTTCTTCGGTTGCCGTGCTGAGGAGCCCACACTGGGGGCAGTGAGAATGTTCCCCTCCCTCTAAGGAAATTGTCAATGCTCGTCTCCCCCCAAACAGACTGGGAACCGGAAAGAAATCCACCTAAACTGCAGGCTGTTTTCCCAAAATGTAGTTTTCTCCGGCTGCTGTCTGGTGGGGACTCCCAGGATCTTCTGTCGCCCCAATTCTCTGGTCTGTTGTTTCGTGTTCTTGACGTCCACCCCAAACTGCTCCACAGACACAAGAACAGGGCTGAGGGTTTGGCTGGCGAGCTTCAGCCGGTTCTCAGAAGGCTGTCATCCTTTGATCCTGTTTCAAAGTTTTTCTTCAGGATCTAGGCCAGCGGTTCTCAGCCTGTGGGTCGCGACTCCTTTGGGGGTCCCCTAAGATCATTGGACAAAATAGATATACATTACAAGTCAAAAGAGTAGCAAGATTGTAGTTAAGAAGCAGGAATGAAGATAATTTTATGGTGGTGGGGGGGGTCACCACAACACGAGGAACTGTCTCAAAGGGCCGCAGCCTTAGGAAGGCTGGGAAGCATTGGCTAGGCTCCTAAGCAGAGAGAGTTACCAGGATACAGGCCACTCTTACCTGTCCTTGCTTTGTGGTTTTCACATAGCATCCTGTCTTTTTTTTTTTTTTTTTCCTACCCCCCACCTGCTGGGTGAGAAGCTCTGCCCGCAGATTCACACCTTCCACGCCACTGCCGCCTTGGTAGCCTGTATCTTCTCCCTTTAGATCGTCGAGATAGACGTTCACACTGTAGCCCGAGCTGGCTCGAACTCGTGGTAATCCTTCCGCCTCAGACTCCCATGTGCTGAGATTGTAGCCCTGAATCAACAGGGCGGCGGCTCTTCACCTCAAACCTCACAAGCAATCCTGCTCGGGACCCGAGGCTATGCGTGCCATCTGGTGGCAGTGACGGCTAACTGCAGGATTACGGTTGGCAGAGGAGCAATCTTGACCCGCTGTTGGCTGGCGTCTTTGCTGATAGAACACCAGCACGGCCCTGGAGCCTGTGCTCGGGGCAGTCTCCTGCCTTTGCACACCCAGAGTGCCTAGCGAGGGGTACAGACTTTCTGATTATTTGAAATAATAACCACTGGCCAGGAGGTTTACAGACTGTGAATTCCCACACCTGATCTCAGGCTAGCCCTGGCCGCAGTGTGGCCTTGGCGCACAGCCACAGCAGCCGCCTTTCCTAGTGGTCCTGAAGGCTGTAGGGAGCTGAAACAGCCCTTCAGGCTAGGGCCGCCCCGGAGGAGCGTGCCACACAGCCGCTGTGCCTGTGGCCACAGACTTGCGGTTCACCTGTCCTAGGAAGGCGCAGCAGCAGCACGCTGGAGCCGAGTGCAGGATACTTACCAGCGACGCGGGCCTGGTACGTGTTTACTCGGCTCTTTAGCCTTAATTCAGAGTGTGCTTCTACTCATACAAAACAGGACAAAACACCTTTAAGAAGGGCCGGCGAGACGGCTCACACACACCAGTCGTGGCTCATGTGGACACACACACACACACAGACACACACACACACACACACACACACACACACACAGTAAAGAAATACAATTTGAAATCTTAAGACAAAACAAAACCACCGTAAGCTGGACGGTGACGCGCTCTGTGGCAGCCCCGCCATCCCGTCCGGTCCACATTCCTTGGCTGCACCGAACGCTATGCGGAAGGGCTGATCTGGACCGGTTTGGTTTGGGGGGATGCAATTCTATGGATGCTCAATGATGACGCAGTTCTCAGAGCAGTGTGCCCTGACCTCGAGGGACATGCGGCCGGATTAGCTGCTTTTCACAGTGAAAGGCCCGGCCCTCCTAGAGGTTCAGGGGTAGACACAGACAGACCAGCCAGTGGACGGGAGAAACAAAGCTCTGGGGCCGAGCGTCCAGACTTCAACCCGGGGGCTTCCCCGGCATCCCGCCACCTGGTCTTCGTGAGAGTTCCTGGTTCCTGCTGGACAGGAGGAAAAGGATACAGATCGTGGTTCCGAGTCTCCCACGGACTTCCCCCAACAGCCTCTAGAGTCAGTTTCCCCGTGTTAAATATGCAAATTAAATCAAATATACAAAAGAGTTGTGAAATAAATGGCCTTTGTTCTTCTGGAGCAGTGTCTTTTCCTAGTTTTTTTTTTTTAGTTAAATAAACACGTTGTGGCTGGGAGCGGTTCACAGTCTGCCGTTGAAGCATTTGAGCGATGGGGGCAAGGGGACCAGAAGTCATTCTCAGCTGCTTGATGAATCCAAGGCTAACTGGGCCACAAGAAACTCTGTCCACTCCCCTATCCCCCAAAAGTGTTACTTTTCTCCTTTTTCATTGCTGGGGATGAAACCTGGGAGCCTACAATGCTTGGCAAATGCTCTACCACGAATGTGAGCTATAAATGCGTTTTAAGAACAAGGAGGAGCTAAATTTGAAACGCATTTCTCTGAAAAGTGCTTGACCGGAGTGTCTTCCTTCTTAGTTGTGCTGGGGAATCAGATGACAAGGACAGCCTGACTCCCAGAACTCTGCTTGTGTGTGACTTACACAGCTGCAGCAGAGGCTCAAAGCATATACATACATACATGTACATATATATATATATATACATACATACATACATGTATGTATATTTACACATACACACATAGTATACACATATATCAGGATGGCAATAGATATATTTATATTTATATTCTTTCTTCACATGGCAGCAATGGATACCCAGAGGCTCACTGGTCCCATGTTCCTCTGACAGTGGAGAGGACCCACGGGCTTCACGTGAGCAATATTTGCTCTGTGTTCCACAGTTTACAGAACACTACTCCAACACAGCCAGGCCTTTGGCCTGATCAGGGAAGTGGGTGTGTTAACATAGCACTCTTACCTGCCCCCTCCCTGTCACTCCGAGGAGATAGAAGACTGGGAGTAAGACTCGGAGGGAGTAAGTAGAGAAACTCACCCTTAAACCCAGGTTCTTGGATGCAGGTCCTTTCCTTGCCACAAAATCTGCTCGGGGGGCTCAGAGGTTAAGAGCACTCTGCTCTTCCAGAGGTCCTGAGTTCAATTCCCAGCAACCACATGGTGGCTCCACAACCATCTATAATGAGATCTGGTGCCCTCTTCTGGCCTTCAGGTGTACATGCAGGCAGAACACTGTATATATAATAAAAATAAATAAATCTTAAAAAAAGTCTGCTCGGTTGCTCCTGCCCTGCAGGGTGGGGTGCCCTGACTCTGTGGTTTGGAGAAGTCTCTCTCCTCTTTCAATAACCCTTCCCCTCCTATTAAGCACCTTCTCCATTCTCAAAGAGACACAATCTGTGTCGCTTTCCAGTGAGAGAAGATAGAAAACAAACTGAACAAATAAATCGAAGAGCACGGCTTTTGGTTTTCATGGCTGTGAAACCAAATAGATTGAAGCTATTATATTGTTATTATTTTCCACATGCTTGGGCCCACTAAAGAACAATGAGATACTAAGTTAGGAATGCAGAAACACAAATCTGGCCACATTGCTTAGCCTTCTACAAGCCACACACAAACCTCTTCCTGGTCCCCCTTGCAGGGAGGATCCTAGCCCCAGCCCCAGCTCTCCAGCCTGTGATATAGCTTTAATTTGGGGACACACTCCTCTCCCTAGAGCTTGGTCCTGATAATCCCATCAGCCCTAGAACCTGCCATATTCAGACCTTAGGTCTCAGCTCCAAAGCCCTGATTATGGTTGCGGCTCTCCACACTGAAGGGATTATTTGATAAATGATTCTCTCCTAGGACAGGTATATTTGATTAGTTACCATCTCATTGGAGGAGTTATTTAATCTGTGATAACTATCATGGGAGGCGGTGTTAGGCAGTGGTCATCTCACTGGACACAGGATTGGATCTGTGACTGTCCTTCCCATCAGCTTAGGATTCCAGGACAAGGACGTTATTGGATCTAGTCATTAAGACTAGCTGAGGTCCTGAGCCCGGGGGTCCTGACCAGCATAGATGTTACTTGGCTTAGAAGTAAAGAGAGGCAACTGAGCTCTTGGGTGAGGATTCCTTGATCCTTTGCGTGTGGAAACGTGAGGTGGTGATTTGTCCAAGTCTATTCTCCAGAGCTATTCATAACGACAGAAACTTTAAAACTGGGAACACAGTCAAGCTCTGAGTCCAGGTAGCCTTAAATACAGAGACTTAGGACTTGAGGAGAAAACAACCTGCTATGGAAGGGGCAAGGCAAGGAGAGTCATGGTATCATGAGGATTCAATTTACTCCTGATTCCCCAGATCTCACTCTGTAGTAGATCCTACACCTCCACCCCAGAGGCAGGCTTTCTCTGTGTAGCCCTGGCTGTCCTGGAACTCACTCTGTAGAGCAGGCTGGCCTTGAACTCACAAAAATCTGCCTGCCTCTGCCTCCTAAGTGCTTCGATTAAAGGAGTGCCCTACCATGCTTGGCAGTTAATTTGTTTTCAAATTCTGGTGACTAACTTTGTAACCTATCTCACATGTAACCTCTTCCTTTGCTTGTCTTTTTCAACATCCTGGTGAAATTCTGGCTTTGTAGCCCTTGCCTTGACTGCAGAAAGGCTGACTGAGGTCATCTCTGGGACGTTATATCTAGGCTCTACCTAGGAAAGGAGAATGGAGGAGGCCCTGCCCATAAGGGGATTTCTCAAAAAGCATAGAAGGTACCAAGGATGGTGTTCCAGGAGACAATGATCTGAGAGCTACAGTGTGTCAGTCACTCAGCCTGACCTCAGGACACTCTGGCCCTCAGTATGGCTCAGGAGGCCCAGCCCTTTGATACCACCTGCTTCTCTGCTATCCAAGGGGTCAGCTCCAGCCAGAACTAGAAATGGCAGCTTGGGCTTCCAGGAAATGCACGATGGTGTTAGAAACGCAGCAGAAAGGCAGGAAGGCAGGAAGGCAGAAAGGCAGGTGGGATGTAGGTACGGTTGCTGTGCCTATACTCCAGGGCCCTACCCACAGCTTTTCTTACCATGGGGCCAGTGCCCAAGCAACCCTTAGACAGCATGACCTCAGACCGTAGGACACAGTGAACAGCGCTTTGGAGAGAGAAGGCTGGGAACATGTACTGATTTCTTTGTCCTAGGCAATTTTATCATCCCTCACCCCAAAGGACCAAAGCAGAACTTAGTGCACGCTGAAGTCAGCTTCTGAGAGAAATGTGGGTGTTCCCGAAGAAAGCACCCCTGATCCAGCCTAGACCCCAGCCTCAGACACCCACTCCATCCTAATACCTGTGTCCTCGGTGTAGAAGGTGCATCCTGCAGGTGGCCAACCGAAGCATCCTTGGTGACTCAGGACTGTGCTGGCTAGCACTGCAGCTGGACTGGCTCCCTTCTGCGCTTGAGCTGCTATTGGAAGGCTGGAGGAGCAGGGACAGCTCCCCCTCCAGGTCCTTGATCCTCAGAATCAGGTGAATCCTTTGTACTTCCAGCACCGGCTCCCCTGCCCTTTTCAGGGCCCAAGGCCCAGGCAGGTCTCCACCCGGGCTACCTGCTTCTGTGGGATTAGCTCTAACTTCCCACTGCATCCCAGAGATGATGCTGGGAACCTCCTAGACAGGAGAAATGTAGAACAAGGAGAGGCAACCTCCAAGAGTTCTCACTTCCCACTATCCTTTGTCATGCTGATGTTCTCTGGGTACCAACATCCTCTCCCCCTTCTCACAAATGAGTGTAGAGATTCCTCCAGGGACCAGAATTGCTCCCTGGAAACACAGTATCCCCAGCCTTTGCGATGCAAGAGCAGGGTAAAAGTCAAATAAATCAATAGGCAGTTCACACAGAGAATCATTTGGAATGATTACTAGAGGTTAAAACTCATCCATGCTACAGCCTATCAGCTTATGCTGTTTGTTCCTTCTTTACCTCTAGGAATGTTTTGACCATTTCATAAGGACGATGCTCCCCTGTCCCTTTGTCCTCAGTTGAGTCACTGCCTTCTGTCATTCCCTGCGGCTGAGGAGGAGGGCAGGACCCCGCAGCTGGTCCTCCACAGGTGGAACCAGCTTCACAGCTGCCCACTGAGGCAGAAGTGGACTGTAGGCAGGAAGCAGACCCTTGGTCAGCATGAAGCCCACAGTCCCGCTGTCCGGTCGGCAGGTAGCGTGCCCGGCAGACCCACTCGCTGCGGGAGCACATACACCCTTCTCTTGTTCTGTAGCTTCCCTTACGTGCCCACCTCTAGAGACTTCAGCCAAGGAAGGACACCTCAGAAGACGCAGACGATGGAAAGCCCCTGGGGCCAGAGCAGCTCTGCCAGCTGGACAACATCTACAACGATCTTCTAAGCCGAGTTTCGTGCGCGCGCGTGATGGAGATCAGAGGACAACTCGTGGGAGCCTTCTCTTCCCTTCCACCGTCTGGGTTCCAGGAATCAAACTCAGGGCCACCAGCTTCCACAGCAAGTGCCCTCACATGCTGCCTCCATACCCCAGGCACTGGGTTTACAGCAGCACTGAGCCGGGTGTGATCGCTATTTGTATGTTTCTTTCCCGCACTTCTACATTCTCTCTAGCAACGAGTTTCCTCACAGATCTACACCCAGCCTCATGGTGTAGCCTCAGCCCTCACTCGGCCTTCATGTGCCAAACAACGCGCAGCACATAGCCATGGCTACCGGAGGTTCTGGTCATGACCCAACTCTGTGCAGGGCGCTTTGGTCTCCCAGGCTCCCTCCTGTGGACACTGGGGGAGCTGAGCTGTTCCCTGGCTGGACTTACAACAGAGGTGCTGTCTGTCTTCCCCGGAGGGGAGTCGGTCCAGCCTGTGACTATCTGGAGCTCCAAGGCCTAAGCACTGAGCCAGAAGACCTCCCTTCAGCTCAACAGTGCCTCTTTCCACCTGCCATGTCCTTTCCTGGAATCAAAAAACAGTGCTTTCTTTTTTCTTTTAAGGTTCAGCCTTGTTATGTTTTTAAGACTAAACTTTTTGTGTTTAAACAGATCCCTCCTGGGGAACCCCATTAGACTGGGCAGCGGATGTATGTCAGTGAAAGAAGCAAAGGACTGATAGGGGAGGCCCTCCTCCCCTTCCATCTGACCCTAACCTATCAGGTCTCACCGGGACTGGCTTCTTTGTCTTCCACTGTGGCCTGGTCAGGCTGCTTCCCCCCACCTCAGGGGGAGGTGATCAAAGAGCCAACCACTGAGTTCATGTCAGAGACAGCCCCTGTTCCCCTTACTAGGGAACCCACTTGAACACTGAGCTGCCATTACCTCTGTGCAGGGGGTCCAGGTTATCTCATGAATGGTCCTTGGTTGGAGTATCAGTCTCAGAAAAGACCCCCTGGGCCCAGATATTTTGGTTCTGTTGCTCTCCTTGTGGAACTCCTGTCCCCTCCAGGTCTTTTTATCTTCCCCTTCTTTCCTAAGATTCCCTGCACTCTGCCCAAAGTTTGGCTATGAGTCTCAGCATCTGCTTTGATACACTGCTAGGTAGAGTCTTTCAGAGGCCCTCTGTGATAGGCTGCAGTCCTGTTTCCTGTTTTCTCCCTCTTCCGATGTCTGTCCTGTTCACTTTTCTGAGTGAAGATTGGTCATCTTACCCAGGGTCCTTCTTGCTTAACTTCTTTAGGTGTACAAATTTTAGTATGTTTATCTTATATTTTATATTTTATGTCTAATATCCACTTATAAGTGAGTATATACCATGTGTGTCTTCCTGCTTCTGGGATACCTCACTCAGGATGATCTTTTCTAGTTCTCACCATTTGCCTGCAAATTTCATGATTTCCTTGTTTGTAATTGCTGAGTAGTATTCCATTGTGTAAATGTAACACAATTTCTGTATCCATTCCTCAGTTGAGGGACATCTGGGTTGTTTCCAGATTCTGGCTATTATGAATAAAGCTGCTATGAACATGGTTGAGCAAATGTCCTTGTTGTATATTTGAGCATATTTTGGATATATGCCTAGGAGTGGTTTAGCTGGATCTTGAGGTTGCACTATTCCTAGTTGTCTGAGAAAGAGCCAGATTGATTTCCAAAGTGGTTGTACAAGTTTATACTCCCACCAGAAATACATCAATGTATTCCACCATATAAACCAACTGAAGGAGCAAAACCACATACATAATCATCTCCTTAGATACTGAAAAAGCATTTGACAAAATACAGCACCCATTCATGTTTAAAGTCTTGGAGAGATCAGGCATAGAAGGCACATACCTAAACATAATAAAGACAATATACAGCAAGCCTATAGCCAACATCAAACTAAATGGAGAAAAACTTAAATCAATTGCACTGAAATCAGGGACAAGGCAAGGCTGCCCACTCTCTCCATATCTCTTCAAAATAGTACTTGAAGTCCTAACTAGAGCAATAAGACAACTACAGGAAATCAAGGGGATACAAATTGGAAAGGAAGAAATCAAAGTATCACTATTTGCAGATGATATGATAGTATATATGAGTGACCTCAAAAACTCAACCAAGAACTCCTTCAGCTGATAAACACCTTCAGCAAAGTGGCTGGATACAAAATTAACTAAAAAAAAATCAGTAACCTTCCTGTATATAAAAAACAAAAGGGCTGAGAAAGAAATTAGGGAAACTACACCTTTCACAATAGCCACTAATAACATAAAGTACCTTGGTGTGACGCTAACCAAGCAAGTGAAAGACCTGTTTGAAAAAAACTGGAAGTCTCTGAAGAAAGAAATAGAAGAAGATATCAGAAGATGGAAAGATCTCCCATGCTCATGGATTGGTAGGATTAACATAGTGAAAATGGCCATCCTGCCAAAAGCAATCTACAGATCCAATGCAATTTACACAAAAATACCAACACAATTCTTTACAGAACTTGAAAGAACAATTTTCAATTTCATATGGAAAAACAAACAAACAAACAAACAAACAAACAAACAAAAAACAGAATTGTTAAAACAATCCTATACAATCCAGATTGTCTGGAGATATCTCCATCCCTGATCTCAAGCTGTACTACAGTGCAATAGTAATAAAAACTGAATGGTACTGGCATAGAAACAGAATGGTGGATCAATGGAATCAAATAGAAGACTCAGAAATAAACCCAAACACCTATGGATAGTTGAGTTTTGACAAAGAAGCCAAAACCATACAATGGAAAAAAAACAGCATCTTCAACAAATGATGCTGGTCTAACTGGATGTCTACAGGTAGAAAAAATGCAAATCAATATTTATCACCCTGCACAAAATTAAAATCCAAGTGGATCAAAGACCTCAACATAAAATCAGACACACTAAACCTGTTAGAAGAAAAAGCGGGGAAAAGCCATGAACTCATTGGCACATGAGATAACTTCCTGAACAGAACACCAACAACACAGGCTCTAAGATCAACAATCAATAAATGGGACCTTATGAAACTGAAAAGCAAAGGACACTGTTGTCAGAACAAAATGACAGTCTGCAGATTGGAAAAGGATCTTCACAAACCCTATACCTGACAGAGGGCTAATATCCAAAATATATAAAAAACTTAAGAAGTTAAACATCAACAAACCAAATAATCCAATTAAAAATGGGGTACAGAGCAAAACAGAGAATTCTCAATAGAGGAATATCTAACAGCAGAGATACATTTAAAGAAATGCTCAGTGTCCTTTGTCATTTGGGAAATGCAAATCAAAATGACCCTGAGATTTCACCTCACACCCATCAGAATGGCTAAGATGAAAAACTCAAGTGACAACACATTCTGGAGAGATGTGGAGAAAGGGGAACACTCTTCCATTGCTGGTAGGAATGCAAACTTGTTCAACTGAATCTTAAAGAATGGATAGGCGTTAGCTGGGTGGAGAATGGAAGAAAGCTAAAGCATAAACAAAGGGAACAGTATTTTACAAAAGCTAGAGACATGAGAAAAAGCATAGATGGTTATCCAATTATCTGTCCACCTGTCCATTCATTCATTCATCCATCCATCCATCCATCCATCCATCCACCTATTTATCCATTCACTCATCTTCTCAAGCATTAATCTATGTTCCCACCTACCTACCCACATACCTACTCCCACTCTATCTACCCAGATATACATCATTTTTTATTTATTCAATCATAGATAAACACTTACTGAGGATCTCTGGAGAGACTGGCTCATCAGTTAAGAGCATGGTTCCTCTTGAAGAGGATCTACACTTATCCCCCAGTACAAATGTGGTATCTCATAACTGTTCATAATCCAGTTACAAGTAATTTGACACCCTTTTCTGAACATCATGGGCACAAGGCATGCACAATGTACTCATACATGTAAACAGAATGCTCATATGAAATAAAAATAATTATTTTTAAAAATTTTAAAAAGAGAACCTTACTGAACAGCTGCCATTTTTAAAGGCAATGTTCAGTTTGGGGACTCCATTAGTGAACTTTTCTGAGTTTGTAGTCTAACAAGAAAGACAGACACTCATGGGAAGAGGTTACATGTGATAAATGGTGTCAGAATAGATGTTCAGATTGCTCTAGGGAGTAGTTTAAGTTTGGAAGCATGAGCTGTTTTGGGGAAAGTGGAAGAAGATGCCAGGGAAAGGGATAGTTAGGGGTTGGGGGTGTGTGCTCTTTCTGGAGGAATCATCAAGGGCTACTGTTGTAGAGACTTCTTGGTTAGGAGAACCCACAATCGGGTTGAGGAGAAGTATGTCCACATGGAAAAGAAAGGTTTCAGACTCACGGACAGAGGTGATTGTGCTACTACTGAATGTAGTGGCTTATACCTGTAATCCTAGCACTCAGGAGCTTGAGGCAAGAGGCTTGCCATACGTGCAAGGCCAGCCTGGGCTACAAAGTGAGACTGTGTGAAAACAGATAAATGGGTTCAATTCCCAGCACCCACAAGGTAGCTCCCAACCTTCTGTAACTTCAGTCTTCTGGCCTCCATCTGTGTTTTGTGGCACACATGTGCCTGCATGAACACACATGTGCCACAAGAACACACACACACACACACACACACACACACTCACACACACACAAGATAGACAGATAGATAGATAGATAGATAGATAGATAGATAGATAGATAGATAGATAGATAGATAGATAGGTCATGTATACGGATTTGAAGAGTTAACATTGATAAAGTGTCTTTATTTTCCAAAGTAATGTACTGATTCAGTGTATTCTTTTTGTCAAAACACTCATGAAATTGAAGAGTCAAAAAACAAAACACAAACCTGGAGCAGTCGAAGTAATCTAGAGATTAAGCAAGCAAGTAAACAAAACAAACCAGAGGCATTGTAGTATATCTATAGTACCTTATTTTAGCACATACAACACAGTGCTGGAGAGTTCAGTGGCTAAGAACACTTGTTACAGAAGACCCGGGTTCAAGCACCCTTGTGGCAGTCACAAACACTTGTAACTCTAGTTCTAAGGGACCCAATATCCTCTCCTGACCTCTGCAAATAGCAGGCAAAGTACACATAAAGTAATTAAAAAAAAAAGAATAAAACATACTATAGGCTGGGCAAATACGTGGTAAGATCTTTCATGGAGAAAGATCCATGAAGTGCAGAGAAGAAGGTATGTTCTTTTGTGTTTGGGTGAAATGTTCTTAATGCCTGTTAGGTACATTTGGTTTATAACTTTAGTTAGCTCCAACATTTCTCTGTTTAGCTTTGCCTGGATGACCCGTGTATCGGTGAGAGCAGGGTATTGTATTCTGCCCTTCCTGAAGTTCAGCTGGAAAAAATTTAGGAGAGTCTGTTCACTCTCCTGACTGTTTGTTTGTTTGTTTGTTTGTTTGTTTGTTTTCCTGTACAGAAGCCTTTTGCCTTAATGTAATCCCATGTGCCAATTCTTGGGGACTATTTCCCATGCCCCTGGAAATCTATTCAGAAAAAAAACCTTATCTATATCCTGAAGTGCTTTCTCTACATTTTTCTCTAGTAGTTCCAGGATTTTGAGGCTTTAAATTAAGATCTTTGAACCCCTTGAAATTTTATGCAGGGTGAGGATCTGGATCTAATGTGATTCTTCTACAGAGAGATGTTCAATTTTGGCAGCACCATTCATCACCTAGACTGCCATCCAGTATATGTTTTTGACATCTTTGTCAGTGATTTGGTGCCCAGAGCTGAGTGGTTTTATTTGAAGTCCTCTATTCTGTTCCATTGGTCTACATGTTTGGTTTTGCGCCATCACAAGTCTGAGTGGCTTTATTTTGCAGTGCTTGAGGTCAGGTGTTGTGATACTTCTGGCCATGTTTTACATAGGGTTATTTTAGTTATCTGTGTTCTTTTGTTTTTTCACATGAATTTTATTTTCACAATATTAATTCTGCCAGTGAGAGGCATGGATTTCCATCATCCAGTGTTTTCTTCTGTTCTGTTTTTCTCAGTGTCTTAGAGTTTTCATTATAGAGGTGTTTTGTTTTTGTTTTTAAACTCTATATTCAGCTTATTCCTAGACTGTCATGGGTGGGATATTCTTTCTACTTTCCTCCTCAGCAAGTTAATTATTGGGGCATGCATAAGCTATTTTGCCTGTTGATTATGTTCACACGTTGACTCTTTTGTGTGTTGATTCTGCATCCTACAACCTCACTGAAAGTGCTTCTCATGGCTCAGAGTTTTGGTGGCGCTCTGTGGGAGCCTTTCAAGTATAACATCATCTCATCTACAAACAGGACAGTTTAACTTCCTGCCTTCTGACTCTTATCCTAGTTCTACCTTTCTCTAGTCTTATTGCTCTAGCTGAAATTCAGTCTGCTGAGTAGAAAATGCAAAGAACAAGCACCTCATCTCCTGGACTGTAGATGAGATGCTCTTGGCCACAGGCTTATTGAATACTTAATGCACAAAAGTATGTTTTATGTCTTCTTAGCTTCTTCAGGACTTTTATCAAGAATTTGTCAATTACCTTTTCGGTGTCTATCAAGCTATCACTAACTCTTACTCACTTGAGGTTTGGGGACAGAGTTGGCCATAAGGCAGCAAGTTCTTTTCACCCTAGATTGGTTGGTAGACAATCATGGATTGGTTGGTAGTCTTTGTGGATCATGTATTTAGCTTTAGCCGGACATAAAGAGGATGTTCTCAAGGCCAAAGCATGGTGAAAATTTCAGACATAAGCATGGGCTTGAAGAAAAACTTGGATTAACACTCCTAAATTCTCTAGCAGCAACCCTCTCAGGATTTTTGCATATCTGTGATGTATGCACTCTTCCTTCACAATAAAACCCTGAGTGAGAGAGCCCTTCTGCCACTGTCCTTTTTTTTTTTTTTTTTTTCCCAAATAGCCCATTATTACTATTGACTCGCAGCTTTGTTCGTTTGTTTGTTGTTTTTATTTCAAGGAAAGAACAATTGCTTCAGAATCCAATGGCTCTGTTTTTCTCCTTGGGGGGAAGGATGTAGCTCAAAGGGAATTTCATGATTCCGAATTAATTAGACAATGAGTGAGAACAAGGGTCACATTTTGGTGTGTTGATTCATGCCAAGTTCAAACTCATTCCATCTCTGGTTCCCAGTGTGAACATTTTGCCATTAATTCAAGGCAGGAGAAAGGTTGTGGCTGCAGCACATTTCTAAGATAAGTAAAGGGAAATGTTGCCTCTCTTTTTCAACTAATGTTCTGAATAGAGCTACAATAATAATAATTTTATTTATTTATAGGATATAAATTCTATAGTGCTAAATAAACTACCAGATGAGCAAAATACAAGTTAAAGAAATAAACAGAGCTTAAAAAAAATCTAATTCTGAAGCAAAGATCTAGTGAGTGGAATAACAAAGGAGAGGGACTGAAATTTAAAGAGCTTGGGAAGGGGGCAGAATGAAGAGGTAACAATGCTCCTTTCCATGTTTCACTGTCTTCCATCACACGCAGTGCCTGCTGTGGCCGAGAGAAGCTATCCTGGTGGAAAACTGACATGTCCCCTTGGTGACTTTGAATACGACCCCTGACAACATACACACTCTGCTATGAGGGCCTAGCTATGCCTCCCTTCTTCCCTACCTCTGGGTGCCTTTCTAACCCGTATATGGTTCACTGGACACAGAGCACTGGTGGCTCAGTGTAGTTTCCCATCCAGCTCTCTTAGGGTGGATCAACAATGCACAGGATGATTGTTTCCAGCTTTACAGAACCGAAGAGGCAAATGGAGAAAGACAGAAAGACCGATGCTCGGGAAGTCCAATTCCACCCACCCCCTAGAGGAGCAGGGTCAAGGCTCAGCAGGCAGGTTCTGGCTGCCAGCAGTTCCGGGAGCAGTGGGTAGCGGTCCTCGCTGCCCCAGGGTTGGCTTTTCTACGGAGATGTTCCTCAGCTCACGCATATCTCCCCATCCTTGCCGGTGGGGCAGACGGGGCGTCCTACAGCCACGGACAGGGAGGCTGAGGTGGGAGAAGGCTTTCTCAGTGGCCCCGCATCTAGCACGAGGTCTAAAATGCAGCCTTTCTCCCAGCACTGCGTTCATTGCGCACGCGAGGATCCCTGGTCTGTCCCTTGCTGTCTTTGTTTAATTTGATGACATCACTTTACCTTTTAAATTTCCATTCCCCTCCGTGAAAGCTAGAAGACAGAGACTAGATTGTGAGATGTGCGATACACGGGGGTCTGGAACGATTACCAGCTTTGAATCTTTGCATGGATGGAGAGAGCTGAGCGGCACATTTGAGATGTCAGCGAAGACTGGAGCTGGCAACAGCTTTCTTCCTCTGTTTAGGGCCAAATTAGATAAACTACATTTACACTCTTAGGGAATCTCTAATGACAGTGTGAACATAAGGGATGTATGACGAGATGCTTCCTCTGGGCTATTATATCAGATATACTCATTAGTATTTTAGCAGATTCTTTTCCCATAACCTATTGACGATCTCTTCAATAAATCTGATAATCTAAGGTTTAATAATAAATATTTTTTTTCCCTCAGAAGTCAGCAAACAAACAAGAAAAATGTTTTATACTGATACTTTTCTTTTTTCCCCTGCAATGGCAGGGTGGCGGTGGGGGTGTGAGTGGTGGGGGCGTGACAGAACCGGCAGTAGGTGACTGGGGACACGACAGAGAGAGTGGGGATTGAGAGACTACAGGTTAAAAGAGCGAGCTAGAAACCTTAGGACAGTTAATTCTACCAGTCAGTTCTGAAAGTGCCAAGTTCAGTCCACAGCTCCTTATTAAAGACAAAGCAAAACAGTTCACCTCGGTACAAGGACAGTCAAGCTTGTTTTCAAAGACCACACTCCTGTATGGCAGACACGGTCCACGGTGTCACAGACAACGTAGAGAAACTTGGCAAAACCGCGTGCTTATTTCCGCTTCAAGGTAAAGACTGACACATGTTTTTCGCCGAATGCTCCTGTAACAAAGCGGCTTGCCAGGCCAGCAGCGTCCACGGCTTGAGGAAGAGCTTTTGCTTCCCACGGTGGTGGCGGGGAGGATGCAGACAACGAAAGAACGCATTTTGGACACTAGAGGGCGCCACGAACACGTCCGAGGACCTGGGGTCTCCCCCAGGGGAGTTTCTCCTGCTTTCAGTCCTTCCCCTACTGCAGAAATCAAGGTTCCTGGGACTGTGAGTGAAGGGCATGGCCCCACGTCAGCTACACGTGAGCATTTCGTCAAGGGGTCCTTTGCCAAGCACGGCTGCTTAAAGACGGTCCACAGCAGGCTTAATGTGCACGGGAGCAGAAAGGAGAAGTTGAGCAGAATGAACACATGGGAAAAGAGGAGAAAATGAGAAAACAAGCAAAACGGGGGACAGATGAAAAGAGGCACCTATGATGAAGAGCGAGAGAATTCCTGAAAGCCGAGAGACAATTTATACTGAACCTTCCACTTCCCAGGGCCGTCTTTTCTTTTCTTGCTGCTGCAGTACAAAACAGAAACAACTTAAGGAAGTTAATCTGGGGCTGGTCCCAGGCAAGGGAGTCGCAGTTGCAGGACCCCTGAGGCAGATGACAACGTTGCAGCAACTGCCAGAGAACCGGCAGAGGTGAACCTGTGTGCTCGGCTCATTCCCTTCTTTTAATGCGGCCCAGGAGCTCAGCACAGGGAAAGCTGCCACAGGGAGGGTCTTCCCATCCCAGTTAACCCAATCCCAGGAATCTTTCCACTCGATACCCCGAGGCCTGTCTCCCAGGTGATTCCATATTCCATCTGGTTGGAACTTGAGTTTAACCGTCACACTCGTGTGAAAAGCCAGAGGTATTTCTCTGAGTTAGGGTGGCTCTTCTGCCCCAGAGTACCATCTCCACAGAGCACACACTTCTTTCAGTGTCGAGCTTCAAAAAACACTTTTCTCCTTGCATATCTACAATAAAGTTTTCAAATTAGGAACAAAATTGGAATGACGGACCAGAAAGGGCTAAATGGGGTAAGGAATGGGAGAACAGTATGGAAGTGGAGGTAGGAAGGAGGATAACGAACACTAAAGACCTTTCCAAATGTCCTATGGAAACTTACGGCTTAGACGTTTCCTAAAAATGTATACAAATGTAAAAGTAATTTAAGTCGAGTTGTCCTTTAATGTTGGGGACTGTGATCTCCAAACATTATAGGCTTTCAAATAACAAGCCCAGTGCCCCTTTCCAAGTAGTTAGCCAGCAGGGTCCCATAGACCCCACAAAACATTGTAGGCTACTGTTACTGCTCTTAGTTACTCTCCAGTATTTAACTATAAGACCCTATTTCTGAAGACACAGGATGTAAAGAAATCAAGCTGGTGCTGATGTAGAAGCTTCATCCCTACTGACTATGTTTTACAGTTCTGGAAGGTTCTGTACATGCTCTCAGGGGAGAAAAGTCACCAGTAGTTTTACCCAGCTGTGAATCCTGCTTACTGCGATGATTTGCCTGATGTGCCTGCTAGTGCAATACTGGTGTGAATGTTATAGCCGCAACCGACTGCTGTCCAGAAAACGGAACTCATGCCTGACAGGTACCACTAACTGGGGGAAAAAATCAAGGCTGGCTAGGTCAGAGGCCCCAGGGGAGAATCTAGTACTATTATTCAGCTAGTAATAAACTGCTCTTTAAGTTCTTGTCTTTATACTCATAAATAAGTGCGTCTCTCAATCCTCACCGAAGAAGCTTATTTTTTGCAGTAGATTGTGTACAGAGACCTACGATGTATGCAAATGTAAAAGTATCATCATGTAAATCTAAGACATCTATATCCCACCTCCTCCTACAAAGGTTCAAAGATCAGCATGAGAGAAGGTCTGGGAAGGCTGTAAGAACCAGAGGAAATAGACCTTTTCAATGAAACATTATTTGTTGACCATGACAGGGCCATTGCGCACATGAACTCACAGTGCATGTGACAAGACCTGTGCCAGATGAAGCCTGCCAAAAGCCTGCATGGAAGGAGGAGGACCTCACGGACTCCCATCCTAGTTGAGAAGCTATTGGCAACTGATGGCTTCTTGAGGATGGAGAGTCCATTTATTTTAAGAATGTGACCCCTGAGATCCTATCCCGATGTACATACAGGCATGTGAACCGTGGGATTTTACAGAGGAAAGGAGAGAGAGAGAGAAAGAGAGAGCACATGAAGTTGGGAGGGGAAGTTTAAGGAGCAATTTGATCAAAACACATTATATTCATGTATATAATTCTCCATTAAACAATATAATTTCAAACAAGATCAATGGCAAAACTAATAATGGATTAGAACAATTATAATGAAATTAAAACATATGAATCATTTATGGAATTTTTATTCGTATTTTCAGACCATAGTTGATCATGGTTAACTAAAACTATGGAAAACAAAATTGAAAGGGGGATTACTGTATAAATTCTAGATTACATTTATTCTCAGCAAGCCTTAGGATAGACATTCATCTCCTCTACATTTTACTCTTCAGAGCTCCAAATACACCATAAAGCACAAATGTAGACTAGTACCATGTCATAAATATAGTGACACATCTCAAAGCAATGTGCCATAAACAATGTCCAAATTTTAGGACAAAATTACAACAAGTGGGGTCCTGATTACAATATTAAAAGAACTCAGGGTTATATTAGTTGCCAAAGGTTCTCTCTGCTTTGGCAAGGTTCAGGGTAGGATCCAGGACAAGATGCAGAATCTCTGTTTGCTTTATCTCTTGAGTTGCCTAGCTGATGGCTCAGGCAACTGATTGAAAGAAGAAGAAATAGGGGAGAGAGCCCAGGATTCCTTCTGTAGGTCTAGGGACTGGCTACACTGCTACTAAGGAGGAAAATTCAAACTGACCGCTTTTTTTCCTGCACTAAAGCAGCTGTTAAAAGAAGAAGAAAAAGGAGGAAGGAGGGAGGAAGAAAGAAAGAAAGAAAACAGCTTGTAGCCAAAACTGCGGGGGGGGGGGGTGTATAAGGAGGCTCTTTAATCTGAGATTAGCTCCCATGTAGGAGCAGGCTGCTATGGAGGCCTCCACAGGAGTTTAGATTACTTTAGTAACTTTGGCCTACTTATCTTATAGGGCTGATATTAGGTCCTGAATCTACTAACTTATTTGTGAATCAATAAGAAAAAGGGAAAAGGAGAGAAAGTAAGCAATGACCATTCATGCACACACACTCAAGGGTGGATGAAGTTAAAGCTTTAACTTCAGCCTCAGATTCCCACAAGCTTACATATGATGATGGTGTGATTTCAGCTAGCATCTCCTCTGCAGAAACTGCAGAAAGTTAAGGCTGCTGGTTCTGTAGCATCAACCCACACTTACATCTAGACAAACAATCGGACATATAGACCTGTACATATTCATACACACATTCAATGGATCATACAAAAGGAGCTCCTTACATACAGGCAGACAATTGACATACTCTCATGTAACATGTGTACAAGAAACAGACAGATGAACTTATTTACATGCAAACATAGATCTATATACATATTTACATATATACAACCCATGGATAAAGTGAATTCCAGAGGGCTTCAACCCCAGTGGGCTTTTACCAGTGTTTATTGTCTGGTCCCACTTTTATCCTTCCGAGACAAAGCTCTCAGGAAATAAATTACCTCACAGTCAAAAAGGCAGTTAATCACAAAAACAGATGAATTATAAAATACAACAGGTTACATGGTTTAAAACCAAACATTTCTTATCTGTGTATCCATTATATAAGTTCATAGTGAGTTCAGAGTGACAAAGGTTGACAAGGCCTCAAGGTTAACTCGGTCTAAAAGTTATAAGAATATATATCTTTTCAATTAGGACTGACCTGGCTACACATTTTCCAGCTATCTCTTAGTTTACAGTGAATTCAGGACAGTAATTTTATCTGTCTTACATTCTAAGTAAGTAAATTTAAAATAACAGTATATAATGACATAAGGTGACAAGGTACAAGCAATTACAAAAGAGTAGTTTGTATATATTTTGACATTAAGATTTGTACTTAATTTATACATTTCTAGGTAGCCTGATTGGGTTCATGGGAAGTTTAAACCAACTCCCTTATATTTATGATGTATACCAGGATTTGTGAGTGAAAGCTTATCTTGAAGCCACAAATCTGTTTCATGCCTGTTTAGTGAGGCATATTGGAGGTACAGAAAGGTATTTATTGCAGCCATAAACTTTCTCAAACTGTTTAAGAAATTCTAAAACACTTTAACTTTAAAATTGCTTGAATCAAATCAGTAATTCCATAATCAGGAATTAATTCATCTGAACATCAGTGCATCTTCAATAAGATCCTGTAGGAGGTTTATTCAATCAGAGTGGGTAAATCACCAGAAAGTGAGGTTTCATACCTTGCGAGATTTTAGAGAGATACAGCAGTGTACAAATGACAGGTTTGTCAGAAGCTGGAAGCAATTCTGGGGTGCATCACGGTACAGACCTTGAAAAATACCAGATTCCTTCCAGAGAGCTCTCATGCCTACTGAACTTCCCCAAATCAATGACTCTTGACATTGTGTCAGAGGCTGGAAGAAGCTCTGGGGTGCATCACAGCTCAGACCTTGCAAAAAAATAGATTACCTTCTAGAAAGCCCACATGCTTAATGAGCTTCCAGGACTCTTTTAAAAATTAAAATGTATTTCCACCATGCAAAATTATAAATGAAGAATAGAAATTTTGAAATCACACAAGTTTGAATTTCAGAACTGGCTTTCCTTACTTGCTAATCCATTAACAATATTTCTAAGCCCTCTTCTCTCACCTACAAAATAAAAATGACAGTATATCAGAGGGTTGTAAAGAATTTCTAATATCTCACATGTTATTGGTAAAATTTCTAGTTCATTGTATCCTCCCAATAAACAAAGGGTTAATACCCTTAACTAGAAGAGGTTCTTATAAGTGACATTCAAATGATTCACAAAAAAAAGATAAATATATGTGAATAAAATGTAGTTCATAAGTAGCTGAAAAGTTAAAGTCACAATGACAAGTTTTGTTTTGTATTTCAGTTAATTTCAGCCTCCACCAGCACGAATGTTAACATTGACGTTTTCTGAAGTACGGGACAATGTAGGCATCATGGGGAGGGAGGAGTGCTATGAATCGCTGCCATCTAGATATGACATGGCTATTGCACTTATGAATCACAGCAGCTGTGGTTACCTACACAAGCCCTGCACAAGATCCACGCAGCCTGATTTCCAACGTAGATGGTGTAGACGTCTCCAGGATCCTCCCCTCACTGAGCACCTACTGGCAGTGGATAGTTGCTGAGGGAGGGAACATCGTTCATTTTTGAGTATGTGACCATTCCTAGGGTTTCTGTACTCCCATGGATGGTCCTATGATAATGGGCAGCGATAACTGGGCTCAGGCTATTTTTAAAAAGATGCAAAGTGTGGGGGTCTTTGCAAACACCAGGGCTGACGGAGCAATGATTGGAGTGAGGCAAGAAGGAAATCCAGTTCAACACGGACTCGGTAGTCCATGTTGGTTCAGCTTCTAGAGTCTGACACTGGGCAGTTTGTTTCAGCCATATTTAAGCACAGCACCATTTGCGGGGTAACTCAATCCCAGGGGTACAACTAAACCTAACTCTTTACAAAGTACACATGACCGTTTCCATAAACACGGGTTGTGTTGAATGAGAAACAATGTTCAAGATAAAGGTCTAGGGAGGAAGAGTCTGAGATAAACAGACAGACTACTCTGAGGGGGTCAGGCGAGGCCTGTACCTACAAATTTTTTAAGCAAGCATAACTGCCACATCCCATAGTTTCCCAGAGAGTAGTTTAAAAGGTAAAACAACAGCTTTGCTTCACTGGGGGAGTCTGGAAGGCTCCAGTGAGCAGTATAGCATCCCCAACAATGGGGCTGCGGACAGCGCTGGGAACGCAGCAACCGCTCCAGGAGCTCCAGCATCCGCCTCTGTACCCAGGACACCACCAAAAGTCATGTTAACAGCAAAATTCCCAGTACTAAAGATTTCCCAAAAACTTGCTTAATGAGGACACTGCCTTCATCCAGCAAAAGACAGTTACAAAAATGACAATTACAACCTCCTTTTCACATATCTAATACAAATCAGGAATGTTAACCATGGCCATGCCATTTTGTAAAGCTCGTCTTTTTTTGCTTAAACCATGACAATGCCCCGAACTGGAATAATTTGGTTCCCAGAATTAAAGTATCTCATTTTTCAATTTCTTGCTCTTTTCAACTTGCTTACCCCAGTAATGGCTGGCCACAAGAGAGGTTTATTAATCACACAACATTTTTTAACTCTAGCTACTCCTAATAAAGGCCAGCTGCAGGCCAAGAAGGGAAAATTTTCAGCCTCCTTCTTCCCCATTTTGTGCTCTATAACTACCCTAGCCTGCAAGTGGAAATGGGCTTTCAAGTGGAGATTGTCCCTCCACGGGTCCTTTCCCACTAAGGCCTTTGTCTCCCTTTCCTTCTCATGTTATACTTCTCACACTAAGCACATTGACAGCGGCATGACTCTAGGTGGCAGGAGTTCTGGCAGTCCAACCCAGCCAGGTTCAGCCAGCATTCTCAGTTAGGTCAATTAGACAGCAACAATGATGAAAAGCAAAGAAAGGAGATTTATTTCCGTGTGGCCGCATTAGCAAGAAGAACAAAGAGATCCAGTGACCTCACTGCTGACCCCAAGTCCATGTTTAGGGTCCTGAGATGAAGTCTAGGTCTAAACAGAAGGCAAGAGGTATGCATAACTGAGCAGCCCTGAGCAAGATATGGTCCTGTCAATGAACATTGTCTCTGCTCTAGTTTCTGCTGCAAAGTGGCCTGACAAGATGTCAGAACTACACACTCATCTCAGGGCCCAAGACTCCAAAAACAATGATAGTAGCCCCGCGCATCTCCCAACTGTCTGGCATGTAGTGAAAAGAAACTGATATTGCTTATGTTGTTGTCAGGCATCTCTTACTTGAATCTTACGTTGCTTAAATACTGTTAAGAGGTTTGAAATGCTTTGAAAATGACAACTCTCCCCCAAATTATTAATAAAATCCAGTAGACAGGTGTAATGATCTTGAGCTGGCTGAAAAAAAAAGTGTTCTCTGTGGAGTTGTGAGAAATGACTAACAGGAAGCCACCACACCCCACATCCGCCCCAGCCCTGTTGAGCTTTTCAGGGAAGGAGCAACCCAGACAAGTGGTTGGTAGGTTTTGCATTTACTCCACCCTCTTCCACGGCAGTCACTCACAGTCTCCTATCTCATGTTTTCATGCTGCAGGGACAGCTCCTTCCTCTGCCTTGTCCCCTTCTCCCACTCATGGCCATGCCCTGGTTTAACGTGGAGCAGGCTGTTGAGGAGTTTCATTAGAACCAACTCTTTCCAGGCAAGCACTCCTGTGTGCTTCCGGGGGGAGGGAAGTGGAGGGGAGGAAGGAAAGACTGGCTTTTCTCACCTACCTCCTCAGAGGGAGGAACAGCCTATCTCTTCCTAGAAATGACTGGGTCTGGTCACTCTAGGGGGCTTCTGATAAGTGACTCTGTGAGTGTCACCAATCCTGCCCACTTGTGTCAATCTTCAAGTATCCACAGCCGCATGGCATGAGCAATACTTTCCAGGACATTCTCCCTCCAACTCTCAGCCACGCCTCGGTAGGAGGCTCCAGCTCACCAGCTACCTGTGCTGTCCTGGCCTCTGCCTCCATTCCTAACAGAGAAGTTTTGAGGGCCAGCTGCCTCATTTCTGTCTTTGCCCTTACCTTCCTGCCCCCAGGCAAGATTCATATGTATTTACAAGCAAGTCCTTGGCCAGCCCATGGAGCCTATGTTTCTCTCTGGCACTGCCCAATGCCACTTCCTGCAGGCCCGCCCACAGCTTGTAAAGCTCCTCAAAGCATGTCAGGATGTCTGTGGGGACACCACCGAACCAGCCTCTTCTCTGATGTCTTGTGCTGAACACAAACCACTGAGACCCAAAAGGATTCTGTGTTTTCTTTGAAGTTCATATTTTTAAACACCTCACTGTGTCACGATGAAATAGGGCCTCCCTTTCCTTAGGAATAAGCTTTGGTATTCCAGCGACAGCAATTCCATTTGTGCCTTGATATCCTTTAGGAATTCCCTGAAAATAGAAGGCTTCCTTTTTCTTTTTCTTTTTCTTTTTCGTTTTCTTTTTCTTTTTCTCTTCTCATTGCCTCTTCTATGATCAAGGCTCAGGCAGAAAACTATGCTGCCTCTTTGCAGCATTGATCCAATATTCTTTGATACAGTGCTTCAGCTCCACTTTGAAGCTTTCATTAGAGAGCGCTTTATTCCCTCTCCAGTCCCTAGACAACCGGAGTCCTCCCTGGAGGGCCACAGGTGCAGAAGCACCTTGACCTCTGGTTTTGTTTTTGTTTCTCAGAATGTGAAATTTTGTTATCGTGTTTCCATCATGAAAATTTATTATCTTTGTCTCCTCCTTGCCTTTGTGTGGGGCCAAAAGAGACACATTGGTTACCTGAACAGTCATAAAGCAGACTCCAGGAACATCACCTACATTATGTACGACCTTTCTGACCAAACCCAACAACCAGAATATCATTGTTTTCCTTACTGAGGTTCAAGTAGCCTTCACTGGGCATGAATATTGGGACCTTCTTGCCATAATTGGTGAGCTGCACCCTGACACACTTCCTGCTAGCAGGATTTGGCTGTTTGGCTTCAGCCCCTACATTGAAAAAAAAAAAAAAAAAGGCTCAATTCCCTTTGCTTGACAATCACATCCAACAGGACTGGCCTCCAGGGCTGTGCCTAAATTAGCTTTCTTGTTTTGTTTGCTGTGCCACTCCTGGTACTGTTGGTGACTGTGGAGCTTCATGGCAGTACAAAGACTGTGAAACTAGCCCATCCTGCTGGCATCAGGGGCCCAAGCAAAAGAGCTGACCCCTCTTTTAGTTACATGCAGTTGGCACCTGGCTCCCTCGTACAGTAGCTGGATCCTCCTTCCATGTCTTCCCGGTCCTCTCTTTCAGGACCCAGCACAGCCAGGGGTCTCCCCGGACTCTGGACTTTCTCGGCTGTGTTGGACCACTGAGGGTGTAATTATAAAGCGCTCTTCCTGTCACCACTCACTTTAGGTAGACTCTGTTAGCATCCAGCGGGGAGTAAGACAAAAGTGAAGGGAGAAGGAAGTTTACAGCGGGAGTCCTAATAAAACAGTGAAAGTGCACAGTCTATGTGACGCCCAAGGAAGTCGCTGGTCGAATAAGCAGCAGAGTACTCACACAATAATAAAATATAGATAGCTAATACCTATAATTCATGGTGATTCTCAAATAGTCCAAGGGTAGCCTGTATCAGAGTCACCGGGGACATATTAAAATGCGTATTTCTGGACAGGGCTCTCCATTGCTGAATCACAAGTTCTGGGTTCAGTTTTCCACCGATTCCAGTGACAGTTAGAACATATTACACTTGGAAAAGGTGCTACAAGTTAATCTTCAGGAGAAATAGTCCTGATAGATTGCCCAAATATATGTAAGTCAGACTGGCAGATACAGAAATGGAAGAGTCAGGAATGGCTAGATACTTTTTTTTTTAATCTTTGCAGATGACAATGTGGATTATTGTGCTGTCAACCAAGTCAAAACTTTAACAAGAGCTATGACTCATTTTCCTTATCACTAGTCACTTGAAAATAGAGGGCAAGATAGTGGCTACAGAAGAAAAAATTTTCTCCTCTTGTGTCTCCACAACTACTCCACGCACCAGGCTTTCCTTTCCCAGGAAGCTCTTTAAAGCTGAGCTCCCTCCCCAGACCCAAGGCCACATTCCAACACAGTCAAAGGATAGAAAATAGATGAGCAGGTGAATAAACACTTCTTCAAAGAGGGATGCGGATGGCCAGCCGTCACCTGAAAACGTCATTAGTCACCAGGGGAATGCAAAGCGAAACCACAGTGAGGTGACATTTTATCTGCACTGGAGTAGCTACGAAGATAGGTGTTAATTAAGGAAATATCGGGGTTTTGCAGAAATTGAAACAGAACCCCTGTATATTGGTATGTCAACATAACTCAATAGTGTGTGTGTGTGTGTGTGTGTGTGTGTGTGTGTGTGTGTGTGTGTAAAATGATGGAACTGTGCAGAAGACAACTTGACACTTGCTCAACAAGTTAAACATACAATTACCATATGACCAGAAATTCTACCTAGAATTTCCTAGGTATATTCCCAAGAAAATTGAAAACAGACATTCAAATATCTGTCTATAAAATATTCATGAGGGATATTATACATAATAGTAAAAGTGCCTAATGTTCATCAACTGAAAAACATTAAAAATAATATGATATAATTACACAAACAGAATATTATCTAACCATAAAAAAGAATGAAGCCCTGAAGCATGCTACAGCAGAGTTGAACTTTTAAAGAGTTTTTTTCTTGGTTAAAGAAGCCAGTTATAAAAGGACACATGTGCCAGGCATGGTGGTGCTTGCCTTTAATCCCAACACTTGGAAGGCAGAGGCAAACAGATTTTTGTGAGTTTGCAGCCAGCCCGGTTTATAGTGAGCTCCAGGACAGCCAGAGCTACATAGAGAGACCCTGCCTTAAATTGATAGATAGATGATAGATAGATAGATAGATAGATAGATAGATAGATAGATAGATGATAGATAGATGATAGATAGTCAGTCACATGTTATATGGTTCCATTTACATTAAACAACCACATGAAAAAGAGAGAAGGAAGGAGACCTGAGTTGTGTTTTCCAGGGTCTAGAGTAGGAAGGAGGAATAGAAAGTGATTAGATACAGAGTTTTCCGTTTTGTGTGATGAGAATGTCTTGCCACTAACTAGAGGCAATAGTTCCAAATCTTCAGACTGTACTAAATGCTCCTGGGTTGAGTAAAAGCGGAGGCAAGTCCTGAGGATGTATGTTGTTGACACGGCTCTACCATGTCAAGACTCCAATGCCTGGTGAAGCCTCCCTCGGGCGGGGATCAGAGGGGTGATGGCAGAGCCTCCCTCTGCTCTGAACGCTCCCACTGACAGTGTGTGCAGACAATGCCTCACCACGTTCACGCCCCGATGACTGCTTTCCTACAGAGACCGACCTACCTACGTTAACTGAACCCAGCTCCTTGATCCAGCTGTGTATAACAAATAACCCTGTATTCTTGTTCATCTGTATGTAATAACTTGCCTCCCTGTTCTACTGGATATAATAAGCACTCTGAGCTTCTGGGGTGCTGAGGTTTCTCAATCAGAGACACTACACAAGCCAGCTTTTTTGTGTGTGTGTCTGTGTGTTTATCATTTCTTCATTTTCATGCAATCCCAGTCCAATCAATCCTGGCAGCTATGCAAGGAAATGCAAGGATGTGGCAGGCTTATGGTCAGCAGCAGCCAGGCTTGGTGGAACATACCTGTAATCCAGCTCTTTGGGGGTTGGGGCAGGAGGATTAGGTACCTATCGTTAATCTCAGATAGATAGCAAGTTGGAGGCCAGCGTGGGTTTTGGGAGACCCCATTTCACAAAACAAAAGTAAATAAAATTGTTAATGGTTAGTTTTGTGGCATGAATCTTATTTGAATAAAAATTTCATATGCTTCCAAGATCACTTAGCAGTAATCTGGAAGAGATTAATCAAAATTTTGTACCTCAAGAGTTTGAGTTGCCCATGAGGCATCCAAGTGAAGATTTCAGAAGACAATTGAGGCCACCAGTATAGAAGTGAGGAGAGAGCTCCAGACTACAGCAAAGGAGCTGAGAGTAGTCAGGCGGGCACACATGTGGCCCAGAGCTCTTCGGACTGAGTGAAGTGGAGCATAAGCTCTGGGGAGAAATCCCACCACTACCATTTAGACTGCTCCGTGGTGTGGGCTCTACATTCACTTGTTGTATGTGATGAAAGTGGGGTGTGGTAAAGACTTTTTTTCTGTGATTTGCAATTACCAAAGAGCACGTGTGTGTGTGCGTGTGTGTGTGTGTGCAGCCTCCATCTCTCTGTGCCTGATGCAGAGAGTAAGTGTTCTTCCTCACCCTCACAACCTTTGATACAGAGCGTGTAGAGCTTTGATTAGAGAGATAACTTATAGAGATGTGATGTGTCTATGCATATATAGATTTACACACACACACATATGTATATCCCTATATTTTCTTTTTTTTCATTCTATGATTGAACACAGGTCTCTGCATGTGCTGAGCAAGCCCTCGGCCATGGAACCGGCCCCAGCCGCTCCCAAATCAGTCCTAGTATCTGACCTAAAATTCATTTCAGGGCACAACTAATATCTAAACTACCGTTTTGTTTTTTTTGTTTGTTTGTTTTGTTTTTTGTTTTGTTGTCTTCTGTTTGTTTTTGTGACATGGCCCCATATAGCTCATGCTGCCCCAAACTCCTGATCCTCCTGCCTCTACCTCCCAGGAGGTAGATGCATTACTATCCCCAGCCTAAGAAGCCCCAGGGAGAACAGGGTAACCTCTGATTGTCTTGGGTCTGAATGGAGGATCTATGAATATTTATTGTACTATTTTCTCCATGTTTATGCTGAAATATTTATAATAGCTTTAACATTATGGGGATTGAGATTCCATTTAGTTTTGCTTAACAATTTTGTTCCAGTCATTCAGCTAGGAGGTATCTGTGAGACAGGACCAGTTTGGTGGTGATTTCCTATCATAACAGCAGTTTAAGTCTTCGTTCACAACAAATAATATTTCAGCACAGCAGGAAAATGGCTAACAATTACCCTTTGGGCCAGAGCTGCTTCGACCACCCACTCTATACCCAGATTTCCCACCTCCTCCTCCAGGGGCTAGTCTGGTGAGTAAGCCCTCCCACCGACATTTATCTTTTCTCATCCCACCAGATCTAATGTGGGTCCCACAGCCCTTGTCTAGTCTGACCACCCTCGCCATGCGGTAGCAAACCTCTGGGCTTCAGCAGGGACCCACTTACCATGCCCTGGTCTAGTCCCACCACTTCCTCCTTCACTGCAGCCAAGTTCTAGACGTCTTCCAGGACATGCCCTAGCTATCTCCACCCACAGGGACTTTTGCACCACCTCCACCACCACACTCCATCCCCAGACTTGCCACATCTGCCTCCTGGTGAATAACCATGGCCTCCTCATGCACACCTTTCCACAACCTACAAGATTTAGCCTGGGTCCGACAATCAGGGCACCAGCCTAGCATGACCTTCTTTGCATTCACTGCAGAGGAGCTCTAGGCTTGGCCCAGGATACCCCTTACCTGTGAGGCAAACCACAGGACACTCCCACATCATGTCTAATCTTTTCACTCAGACCTGTCTACCCACACACTACCAACTTAGAACAGGAAACACATCCTGTAAAACAGCCCAGTCGCCTCTGTCTACCCATCATTTCACTCAAGCTATTTCCAACCTCTAGACCCAATACCATCTCTTCTCCCCTAATGTTCTCCATCCATAACAAATTCAGAGCTACAAAGGGAGTCCACACATCCAGATCCCATCTCAGGAATACAAACAATATGAAAGATCAAGCCAGTGTTTTCATTTTGAAGCCTATCAGTCCTGTAGAATTACCAATTGCCAATGAACTCCTAGTCACAGAACTTAAAAGACCACCTATAAACATCCTCATAGAACTCACGGAGTTTAAAGAAGAAACTCAGTGAAATCAAGGAGAAAAAGCTAAAGATGAATAAACACTGGACTGATGCAAAACAGACAATAACAGCACCCCCCTGCCAACAAAATCACTACAAACACATGCTGATGGAAATTCAAAGACCAGCCAAGATTTGCATTGGAATTCAAGATGAAGTGAAGATGGAATTAAAGAACTTGCAGAGTTTTCCTTTGACTTTTCTAGTAGCATTCTTTACAAGCAACACGAATCAAGCAAAAGATAGAATATCAGGACTTGAAAATACAGCAGAGGATCTAGATCAAGTAAGCAAGGAATGTGAAAATTAAAAACAAAACAAACAGGAGGAATACACAGGAAATATTGGTTATCATGTAACACACACACACACACATAGATGAAGAGAAGAACCCAAATCAATGGCATAGACCAGATCTTAAACAAGATCATGGAATAAAATTTCCCCAAATTAAATGAAGACTCACCCATACAAATGCAAGAAGCACACAAAACACCAAATAAACAAGACGAGAAAAGAAAATCCTCATAGCATGTTATAGTTAAAATACTAAGTACGCATGTCAAAGAAACTATATTAAAAATTACAAGGGAAAAACACAGTGACATATAAAGGAAAACCCATCAGAATAGCAGCTGATTTCTCAGTGGAAACTTTGAAAGCCAGAAGAGCCCAGAGCAATGCATTCCAAGTTTTAAAAGACTATGATAACCAACCTAAAGTAATATACTCAGCAAAATTATATCATGAATAAAGGATAAAAAATTATCACATTAACAGTATAAAAATTATATCCACCAAAAAACAAACTAAGAAAAATACACTAAGCATTATTTTGGACTAGAGAGAGGAATGGGAATAGCAGAGAGACTGTGGGAAGAAACACAAAGTCATGACTATGAAAACACAAAATACAGGGGAATACGGGAATACAAACAACACCAAAACAACACAATGACCACAACCAACACACACATTTCAATAATAACTTTAAATCTAAATGGCCTCAAAATTTCAATCAAAAGACATAGAGTGAATGAATGAAGAAACAGACTCCATCTATATTTTCCCTAAAGAAACATATCTTAGTTTTAAAAACAGGCACTTAAAAAAATAAAATGGACAAAATTACTCCAATCAAAGGGGACCCTGAAGCAAGCAGCCTTTGCCATCCTAGTATCTTAAAAAAAAGATTTTAAACTAAAACTAATCAGAAGAGATAAAGAGATACACTTTGTTCTAACCAAGGGAACAGTTAACCAAGAAGATATTACAAACTAAATATAAATATACCAAACTCAGGGGATAGTTTCAAAAACAAAAACAGAAACAAAACAAAAACTACTACTGGAATTAAAGACACATATTAACATCAGCACATTAATACCCACATTTCTCCAACAGACAGCACACTTGGACATAAACAGAGACCCATTGCAACTAGTTGACCTCATACACTTGATGACCTTAACAGCTGTCCACAGAGTATTCGACTCAAACACCAACACTTCACTTTCTACGGAGTATCACAAGGAAGCTTCTGTAAAACAGAACACTTCCTGGGACACAAAACAAATTTCCACAAGCTTAAAAAGGTTGAAATCATTCCTTCTGTTCCACCTGACCACAACACAATAAAACTTCAAACTGACAACAAATAAAGACATCTAGTGAATATACAAAGTCATGGAGATGAAACAACTGATTACCAAATGATGGATCGTTCAAAGAAGAGACCAAGAAAGAAATAAAAACTTGCTGTAGCTAAATGAAACTAAAAACGCAACAGAGAAACCCTGGCTCATAAAAAAAAAAGAAATGAAGAAAAGAAGAGAGTAAAGAAAAGAAAGAAAAACAGACAGACAAAACAAACAGACAAAAGACAGCTAAAACAATCCTGAACAATGAAAGAACGCTGGAGGCCTCACCATTCCTGGTTTCAAGTTGTACTGAGAGCTATAATAGTAGCAGTAGCAGCAGTGGTAATAATAACTGCATGGTATTGGTAAAAATAAATAAAATAAAAATAAAACCAGACTCGTTGATCAGTAGAATACAGCTGAAATAAATCATACATATGGACACCTGATTTTTTTTTTATAAAGAAATCAGAAATACACATTGGAAAAAAGACATCTTCAACAAACGGTGCTGGTCTAACTGAATGTCTACACAAAGAAGAATGCAAAGAGATCCATATTTATCACCCAGCACAAAACTCACACCCAAGTAAATCCAAGACATCCACATAAAATACTAAGATGAAAGCTATAATATCTATACAGAGGACGCAGTGCAGACCCAGGTCAGCCTGTGCTTGCTGCTCCAGTCTCCATGAGCTCATAGGAGCTTTTCTCAGTGATTTACAGGGCCTTGTTTTCCTCATGTCCTCCACCCCCTTGGGCTCTTATGCTCTCTCCACCTCCTATTCTGAGAGGTTCCCTGAGCTCTGAAATGCTAACATTTCGAATATAAGATATCTCTTATTTTCCATGTTGATGCAGTCTTGGCTCCTAATTTAACCTCAACTGAGGTTCTCGAGACCTGCCTCATTTTAGTATCAAGTCATTGCTCCAAAGTTTTAACATCATGATCGCCAAGCTAACAGGCCAGGAGGTCTGTTACCAATATTACTGTTCCTTCTGTGCAAGTCTCCTGTCTTAAACAGCTCTCCACACTCTACCCTTAATGTATTAATTTTATTAATTTTTCAAAACTTAATAATAAAGAAGGAGATTGATGATTCTTTTCTATCTTTTTAGATAAGAAGAAAAACAAAAGAAAAATAAAATATTAATATTTTCACTTTTTACAAGTCATAATGGTCCCTGTTCACATCTGCCAACTTGTTATCTTGTACTAAATCTACAAAGACCTTAGCCAGCCATGGTATCTGAGACTTGCTCTCACGTGCTTTCTATGACACAGCATTGAGCCAGCTCAGCAGCATTTTCACATGCTTATTTCTTCCAAGATTTTCTTTATTCTTTTACTTAGGCTACTTGATCGCTGCTTTTAGCCCTCAAGTAGACAAAGGTGAGATTCAATAGATGATGGACTTGTCAGCATGCAGGTTCTGGTGCCCCAGGAACAGAAACTGAATGTGGATAGGTCTCCACTGTGCTGTCTACACGGCAATCTACTCACTGAAGAATGGCCATGCCTCTGGTGTGCTCCATGCAAGAGAGAGAAAAAAAAAAAAAACAACTCAGAACTTCCATAGAGATTTCCACTAGCTTGCCTTGTGTCTAAATGTTCCTGCAAACAAGAAGCATCCATGACTCTAATATACAGAGAAATTATGTTTGGAAGGTTCCGGGAGTTGACTGAGCTCTGCCCCTAAACTGAAAGAATTGGTCCTCTTTTTTCTTCTTTCTTTCTTTCTTTCTTTCTTTCTTTCTTTCTTTCTTTCTTTCTTTCTTCCTTTCTTCCTTTCTTTTTTTAACCTGGAGCTCCTTTTTGTATCTCAAGGTCAAATCCTGGCAGCCCTTCACAAACTTCCTCCTTCAGTGGTTCTTTCTAATCGTCCTGGCTTTTTTATTTGATCCACCCCCTTTTTGCCTTTTCTACTTATCTTTTGGATTTATTATTTCAAGCTAAGGTCACCTGGTATTCGTAATTCTTTTAGTAAAAAGGCTTCTTCCCAGGAAGTCAGAGAGTGGTCCAGTCGCATTCCACTGGGAGCAACCGTCGCTAAGCTCCAGTGCCAGGTGTATGGTGTTCCCAGAGCTGAGGTCCCTAGATGAGTGAACTGATACTGAACATTCTGTAGGGAAGGTGATGATGAGAAGGCAAATCTACAAGCGTGCTTCCTCAGAGCTACTTCATGGGCAGAAATGAAGAATGGTTCAAAAAAAAAAAAAGAAGGCCTTTTGGTAGAAAGAAAAAGAGAGAGGGAACTAGTAGAAGGGATATGGATGAAAATAAGGATAAGCCCTTGATGGTACCCTCTGACATAAATAATCTCTCCTTCCCTGGGCATAATGGTCAGCCTCAAAGCTGGCTAAGAAAGTAGGAGAAAAAGAGAAGATGCCATGTTAAAACCCTTTCCTGGAGTGCTGTGGAAGTATCTTTGTGATTGACTGCTTTACTAGCTAGCAAGGGCAAGGCCCTGGGTTTTCTCCTCATTGCCTTCTGGAAGTTTCACTCACTGAATTTGGCTTGATAGAATCCTTCTGTCAAGCATGTAAATCCGTGTACAAGGGAGCCTGGGAGGGTGAGTATATTGTGCTTAGCTGTGAACACTTCCATTCTGGGGAGGGGGAAGGTGGGTTCTTTAGTAAGCAATCAGGGGAAATAAATGTTTGGTCAGGCAAATGTCACATCTAAGAGCTAAATTTTATGATGAGAATTCTAGATCATAGAGCCTTCTCTACAGATATGAGCCAGGAAAGTCTTTGGGGGTTGATTGGGGAGCCTTAGTTAGACTTATTTTGTAAAACAGACAAGTATGGACTCTGTAATGAAGCTACGTGCTTCACATCTGCAAGAGTCTCCGCTAGACCTTGGGACTCTAACACATGCTTTGATGTGGTGTGTGCCTGTCAGTAAGGGGACTCCTAGATCTGAGGAAGTGCACCGGAAGCAGTGTGCCTCGCCCTACCCTCTGAGTCCTCAGGTGGAACAGCCTAAGAGTGTAAAAGCTGCAGGCCTGTCACTGAGCTTCACTGTGGCACTTCATTTAAGCCTCTATGTCTTTCAGCAGCTTCCAGCCAGGGGCAGGAAGCCAGTTCTGAGACCACCAGGGGGATTTCAGTTAAGTCTGATATCAGGACTGGGATGTTCTTCGGGTGCTTTGCTGGCATAGTTGACTGTGAACCTAAGTGCAGGGGACCTCAAGTCCCTTAAACCCTTGCATCTCCAGAGTCCCAGGATACAAGGGCAAACAGGCAAACTCCCACAATCCTCAGATCCTGCCATAGCAATACTTTCTCCTTTATTCCTTGAACTTATGCTCTCTCTTCCTGACCTAGCTTGATCAATTCTAGGATCAATACAAGCTACTTAACCTATTTCTGAGAATTTTAATCTCTTAATTTAACTCCAGAAGGTGCAAAGAATTTCAGATGCAAGAAGATCATGATGAATCCTCACCACTACCTCCCCTAGGAGGTAAAAGATTGGACTTGGACCTGGGTAGCAGGACAACCTGGACAGCAGGAGAACCAGCAGAAACCAAGCAGCAGTTACTACGACCCCAGTGTAGACAGACAAGTTCCCAGGGGGCTGGAAATTCAGCAAAATGTGTGGAACATTCTGTTTTCCTGATGGAATTTCAACTGTGTGGCAGGAAAGCAAACACGTTCCGCCAGCAGACCTCACAGGTAGATCTGGTCTGCAGATTGATCTTGGCAGAGCTGTTACCCTGGCTGGATCTTGTTTCTGCAGCTTTAAGGTGGAGACATGAAGAGCGCAACATCCTGGGCTCCTATAGGGTTAGAGGAATTAAACAAAGCCCTTGGAATTAAAGCTGGTGCAGAAGAGGCTTCTGGAGTGTTATCTCTTCATACTTACCCAGTTTCCACCATATCACGCCACACTATACCAGCTCACACCAGCTTGCCTTGCTGATCCTTCCAGGAGTCTGTGAGATAAGAAAGCTGAATCAGGCCTTAAAGCTGGGGGTGGGAATGGGGGGGGAGTTTGTTTGCTTCCAGTGACCTCTCATTCAACCAGGGCTGCTTCACACTCCCATGCACAATCACACACACACACACACACACACACACACACACACACACACTTATACTCAGAGGAAATTTGGAGTGAGAATAAATGGAGAGGAAAAAAAGGAAAGAAGGTTTAAGCAAAACAGACTAAGTAAACAAGAGAGTAACAGATAAGAAAGGATGCTGATCTTTATTTCATCAGGATCACAAGCCAGGTGAAATGGTTGGCATCCCTTTTCTCCTCCTAATTTCTCTATCTTAATTTCTCCAGAAAAAGCTATTGAATTTATGATAGTGGATGGTCTCTTGTTAATGTCATATTCATTTTCCTATTGCTGTGTAGCAATATAAATTGTTAGATTGTCCTTGTCACTGTCGCAGTCCATGAATGAACCCTAAAATGATGCTTTGTGATCTTCATTATTGTGTACTTCCCTCTCTTTGCATGTGGTTAAAGCCATGGCTGTGTTGAAGTAGCACGTCAGTGATTGTGTTCCGATACACAGAGAAAAGCGTATTTTAGAATTGTAGAACAATACAAACCCAGCAGCTTAAAATAGCAACCAGAAATGTCCCAGAAATCTCTGTAAATCTAAAGTCTGAGCGAATGTAGCTGAGTTCTTGGTCAAAACCAAAATGTAAGCCTGGATGAGCTCCGTTTTGGGAACACTAGGGAAAAGCTGAAAAGGCCTCAGGCTATTAGTGGGATCTGGTTCCTTGCAGCTAGGCTGGTTTTCTCAATGGCATCAGTGTGGCAGCTCTCAGGGCTGTCCTTGCCGCTTGATGCCCTAATCTTCAAGCTGGCAGTAGTCCCTCACATTCTTCTCAGACTTGGAACTTCCCTGGTTCTCTTTCTTCTGCACCCAGCTGTAGGAAACAGTGTGTTTTTTAGTGGCTCCCATAGACTGGACTCTTCTCTGGGTCTCAACACAATCAGCTGAAGTGCTATCTCAATATAGCCATGGCTTTTGATCACATGCAAACAGAGAAGAGATACTTAAGACTATGACAAAACATCATTTTAGGGTTCTTTCATGGACTCCAAGAGTGGCGGGGACAAAGATTTCAAGTGAAACAAGGAACAAAACCTGGAGGGTTATGCTCCATGAGACATGAAGAGATGAGTGTGGAATACCCCTCTTCAAGGACATTAGAACTTCTCTGGATCAATTTTAAAAGTACCGAAAATGGCACTCAGGAAACACGAACTCCAGCCCAATCAAAAGGTACTGAGGCCTTGATGGCTAAGATGATGCTGTGAGCAACCAAGAAGACATGGGACAGTGCTAACCTGATTCTCTGACATGGGAGGTCGGGGAAGCCAGGTCTGGGAGATTATGAGACACCAGGGAAGAGATAACCAACATCCCTGAAAGAGAAGGAACATTTCGTTCTCTCTGGGCTCCTCTAAGCCACCTGAAAACTGGTTCAGCACAGGATAATGGGAGATAAAGAAGGACTAAGCATGGTGGGGAAGAATGAGCTGGTGATCCAAAAACCAGGAGCTTAAGCTGAGAGCTTATCTCTAGGGATCCAAAGAAAGACTGACTGACCCTCACCAGAGAGCTGAAAGCAAGAGGCACCAGGACAGTAGAGCAGGAGGTCATTCACAGTCTAGACACCATGCGTATTTATTATGACAACATGGTAGCAAAATTCAGGAAAGTACCCCGTCCTAACTCAGCCCAGTGTCCTGGGCTGCTTTTCTGGTGGAGGGAAGCAAACCATCTTGGGAGAAGAATGCTGTGTCTGACGTGAACAGCAGTGCCGTGTAGTGCATGCCGCCCGTGTTACCTGTCACGGGTTCGCCTTTCATCCTTCTAAGCGTACTTTCGTAGATCTGCATTAATTCGGGGAACTCACAAGAAATGTCAAATATGCAACGAACTCTGTTTGGTTTGTGTTTAATCCTCAGCACCTCCACCCTGGACTTCTGACTGACAGGAACGTCTGAGCATTTCCTCAGTCTGGAAGCTGCTTCATTTCCGCTATCTAGCTCCTGGCTTGATCTGCTACAGAAATATAGAGACCTAGCCTTTTGGCAGGACAACATCATGCCCTTTATTTAATGCTGGTCGGAGTGCCCTATTTCACTTTTTTTTTTTTTTTTTTTTTTTTTTTTTTTTATTGTGGCAGGGCTCACTTTATAATTCAGCCTGGGGTTGAGCTGACACTCAAAGCAATCTCCTTGCCCCAGCCTTCTGAATGCTGAGGTTATAAATGAGAGCCAGACACCACGCTTGACTTGAGCACCCTGCTCCTGTTGGGATGAGGTCTGTAAAGATGGGGCCCAAAGGTTTTCTCTCTCCTGGAAGCTTCAGAATGCCTTAGCCTCCTCAGAAGTGAAGCTCCAGAGACAGACAGAGCCTCTGCCATCTGTGGCAAGGTCTCAAGAACAAAAGCTTAAACCTGGCACTCACCCCGCCCCAAGATATTGGGAGTCCAGAGGAGATAAATCTATCTGTTGGCTAGCTGTGGCAGTACATCCTATAAAGTGTATAAAATAATTTAGAAAGATTAATGCATGGACTTCCCCTTATACATTCATGGAGTGGGGAGGGACTGCTGCTTGAGGAGGCAGAATTTGCCTGAAGCCTCAGCCAAAGAGAGATCACGGGTTCCAGGCAAGCCGAGTGACCACACAGCCCACACAGCTGCAGCTTAGAGAAAAGAAAGGTGGGGCTTCCTGATGACCTCGAGTAACCCTACCCCGCTCTGAGATCAAGCGGGGAGCAAAGACTGTTCTAGGCTCAGCCCGCTGAGTCACCCCACCGCACCCCGAGTGCTGGCGTCTCGTATCTTCAGGAAATCGAAAGTTATTTTAGCTAGTTTTTTAAAATATTTTTAGATTTATCTATTTTATTATCTTACGCCGCATGTGTGACTGGTGTCTGTGATCTGTGGAGGTCAGAAGAGGGCACTCGATCCCTGGAACCGGAGTTAGGGATGGTTGAGCCACCATGTGGGTTCTAGGAACTGAACCTGGGTCCTCTGCAGGAGCAGCCAGTGCCCTGAGCCACCGAGCATCTCTCTGGCCTTATTAACTAGACTAAAAAACATGTCAGATGATCAGACTAAAAAGTGAAAATCTGATCTCGGTAACCGGCAGGAGGAAAGTGAAGGGCTGAGCAGCAGCCAGACAGGTATTACACCAAGCAAAGGGAGAGGTGGGATTTGTAGACAGAGATAATGATGAGTTCTGAAGAATTTGCAAGGCTTCTGAGATACCCTACTTTAAATGCTTAGCAACAGTGATATAGGTTTACAGGGAAAGGATAATTTTAGATGGAAGGATGAAAATCATTCATTTGGTCCCCTATATTTTCATATAAATTCATGAGGCTTCCCAGGCAAAGTATTCTGTCATTGGCGTGGAAGACACGGAGAAGAAAGGATGAAGTGAGTTTACATTTAATACCCGTGGCAAATGCCACAATATCCTGGACTCTGGGAAAACCTCTGAGATGAGTCTTGGAGAGAAAGGACATGGCTAACAAGACCATCAAAAGAAGCAGACCTTGTCTGGAAGGCCACTGGGGGGAATGTCACAAGACTGCTCTCCAACTTAAAAAAAAAAAAAAAAAAAAAAAGAGGAGGGAGTAGCTGGAGAAATGTCTCAGCGGTTAAGAACACTGGCTGCTCTTCCAAAGGATCAGAGTTCAATTCCAAGCAGCTCACAACCATTTGTAACTCCAGTTCCAAAGGCTCAGATGCCCTCTTCTGGCTTTTAAGAGTACCAGGCACACACACACACATACATTTTTTTTTTTTTAATTTAAAAGGTGGCTTATTTTCAGAAACCTCATTTTCACTTGATATTTTTAAATAACTGTATTTTAAAGAAAGATGTCCACATTGTGCATTTCAAATACATTCATAATTTTTTTTTAGTCTATCATCTGTGGAAACTCACTGTTTTCCTCCTTTGGAGAAACTAATCAATAATATACCTTTGAGATTTTAGGAATACAGCTCATTTATTTTACCACTTTAAGTCCCATGAAAATAAATGTTTATTCTTAACACGGTTCTCTTGTTTTTAATTTTTGCTTCTGGGACAGTTTCAGGCAGGTTCTTTTTTTATTTTTGTTATTCACTTTACATGCTTGTCATAGACCTATTCCTCCTCACCTCCCAGTCCCACCCTTCCTCCCTCGCTCCCTGCCCCTCCCCCACTCCTCAGAAAAGCGGCACCTCCCTTCCCATGCACCCCTCCAGTCCTCTCAGGGCTGAGCATGTCCTCTTTCCTTGTGGCCTGGCAAGGCAGACCCGTTGGTAAGAGAGTCCATGTCAGAGATAGACGCTGCTTTTCTCACTAGGAGAACCCACATGAGGCCTGAACTGCCTACCAGCTACATCTGTGTAGTGGGCTTAGGTTCAATCCACGCAAGGTCCTTGGCTGGTGCCTCAGTCTCAACAGACTCCTCTTGGCCCTGGTTAGCTGTCTCTGTTGGTCTTCTTGGGAAGCTCCTTCCCCCCACTTTTCCACAAGGCTCCCTACTCTGGGCTGTGAGTCTCAGCATCTGTTTTGAGGAGCTGTGGGGTAAAGCCTCTCAGAGGACAACTCTGCTAGACTCCCGTCTGCAAGCATAGCAGAGTATTGTTAATAGTGTCAGGGGTTCCTTCTCTCCCGTGGGGTGAGTCTTGGGCTGGGCCAGGCATTGGTTGGAGCTTCCCTCAATCTCGGCTCTGTCTGCTTTCTTTATCCCTGTGCATCTTGTAGGCAAGGGTGAATTTTTAATTTTTAGGTTTTGTGGGTGGGTTGGTATGCCCCTCCCTCTGCTAGGATACTTGTCTAGGTAGTGGGTGTCTGCTTCAGTCTCTATGGCCCCTGCTACTAAGAGTCTCTGCTAGAGCCCCCCCCCCCCCCCAATATCCTCCCAGGGGCCTACCCTGGCTTACTTAGGTCTTGAGCTTGCCAGGGAGATAGCCCCAGCCTGAGCTTCTCTTTTCTCTACAGGCCTTCTGTCCTCCAGCCCCCACTCACCCCAGGTCTAACCTCCACATCCACGTCTCTCTGTTTTCTCTCTTAGCCTTGTTCCCTCTCTTCAACCATTACCTCTGTCTATTCCATTTCCTCTTCTGAGTGAGATTTAGGCCTCCTCCCTTGGATTCTTCTTGTTTCTGATCTTCTTTGGGTCTGTGTGTTGTAGTATGTGTTATCCTATACTATGTGGCTAAAATCTACTTGTAAGTGAGTAGATACCGTGTGTGTCTTTCTGGACCTGGGTTACCTCACACAGGATGATCTTTTCTAGTTCCATCCATTTGTCAGGCAGGTTCTTTAACGGGTCTCTGTGTATTGTATGCTAATGAACCTCTCTAAGAAAATCATTGTAACAGGGACCTTGCTATTGGTGAGGTTTATGATTGCTTCCAAAACCTTTTAACCCTTTGAGATTGATCTTCAAGGAAACACCTGTCAAGCCTCTTTGATATTTAAAGTTCATAATTAATATTTTTAGAGGGGTTACTTTTCAACAGGTAGATCCTTACAAACATTGTCTCCCAGTCCAAACTTGCTTTGGCAGTTTGTGATGCCTTTGTTGAACAGAAGGTTCAAATGTTAAAAGACTTCAATTTATCAACTTATTCCTATTGTTTTTTGAATTCATATGTTTGATGGAAAATAGAAGGAATCATGTTTTGGCATAAGTCCTCATTATTTTTTATAAGACTCAAGCACTCTAGAGCATCAGGACATGTGAGCCTCTAACTAGGTGAAAGGTCTTCATCTTCAATTGTACATTTTGCAGAACTGCCAAATATTTATTTTCCAGGAAAATTTTGATGACCCTATGAAAAGGTCAGGTAACCTGTCATAGTGTTTTGTGATTTTTTTCCTGCAGCATACTTGCTGTCATAAATAAGCATGTATGTGTGCATTCTGTTCTCAAGAGGAAAGCCACATTACTGCTCACCATTTGGTTCCCAGGGTTTTATAGAGCAGTACGCACAGACAACTCGCTGTATTCTGTTTGAGTGAAAAAAAAAATCACAGAAGTCAGACATTCCAGCTCTACGTGTGTGATGTGAAAGCCTTTCCCTAGAGGCTAATTCTCCAGGGTTGTTATAATTTGGCTTCCTCGGTATCAGCACACAGAATGGAAAGTCTCAAAATGTGCGAGAAGTATGTATACCTTTGTCTGTGATCTCAGGCCCACAATGACCTCTCTTCCTCTGAGGTTCCAGCTGTGGGTATGATGACTGTAAAAAGTCAAAGATTCTTTTGACAAAATGATCCCTAGAGTGGTGGTTTATGGTTAGAACATTTCATTGCAAGTTTATGGGCTAATTAAATGAATTTTCAGCCAAAATCTACCTCCCAGTATTTTGCATTCTTTCTCTAACACATTTTTAGGAAAATACTTTTATTATTATTATTATATTTAAAGTACTGAAAAAACTGTCAAACTTATTATTTATTGATTGATTAGGCTCTTGGAATGTGTGCTATCCATCTAGAAGCAGTAATAACGAGGATTTAATGTATAGATATTCTATACACACTCACACACCAGCATCAGCCTATTCCAGGTTTCCCTCAAATGCCAGTTGTATCTTCCTCCTTTCTATCTATCCAGAGCTCAAGCTGGAATTAGACATCAGACGGTGGCACTGGTATAGAGCACCAGGCAAGTGGCTTGCAGTCTTTTTTTATATAAGACTGGGGGAGTTAGGATGGAAATCACAAAAAAAGAGGGAGTTAACTGGGACTGGAGAGATGACTCAGCAGGTAAGAGCATTGACTGCTCCTCCAGTGGAGCCTGGCTCAATTCCCAGCGCCCACATGGCAGCTCACAGCTGTCTGGTCTGTAACTCAAATTTCAGTGGATCTGACTCCCTCATACAGATATATATGTGTGCCAAACCCCAAAATGTACATAAAAATAAGTATTTTTTTTAAAGAGGGAGTTAGCTAAGCATTGTGGTACATGTCTATAATCCTAGCTCTTAGAAAGCCGAGGCAGGAGGATCTGGAATGCAAAGCCAGCCTAGACTACACAGCAAGTTCCAGGCTAGTCTCAAAAAGCAAATAAAGAGAAAACTAAAGGGTAAAAATCAACCCATCATATAAAATGACAGCACAAGGCTTACACAACTAATCTCTACTCTTAAAAGCACATGGAAGGCATCTAGGAAGGAGGGTGGCTGTCATGTAAGTTGGAAGTAACCAAATATTTACAATAGACAAAGGAGGTAAAATCTGGTCACAGATACCAAATCATCAAAAGAGTGAGAAAAACTCAGAGATGCAGCGTTTCCAAGCCCCTGACCTCACAGGGACAGGAAAATACATAAGTGCCCTTGGGGACAAGTGTCCCCAAGGGAAAGGGAAGGGAAGGGAAGGGAAGGGAAGGGAAGGGAAGGGA
>NW_026585643.1:2239591-2240960 GCF_907164565.1 Psammomys obesus | reverse complement strand
GGGAAGGGAAGGGAAGGGAAGGGAAGGGGAAAGGGAAAGGGAAAGGGAAAGGGAAAGGGAAAGGGAAAGGGAAAGGGAAAGGGAAAGGGAAAGGGAAAGGGAAGGGGAAAGGGAAAGGGAAAGGGAAAGGGAAAGGGAAAGGGAAAGGGAAAGGGAAAGGGAAAGGGAAAGGGAAAGGGAAAGGGAAAGGGAAAGGGAAAGGGAAAGGGAAAGGGAAAGGGAAGGAAGAATGCCTGAACATTCACTGTGGCACACATGTTTAGTCCCAGCATTTAGGATGCAGAGGCAAGCAGACTGATCTCTGTGTCTTCAAGACCAGCTTGGTATACCAGCTTGGAATAGTCTTTCTCTCTTGGGTAAAGGGATTTAGACAGCCTGTCCCAATGGACTAAGGTATAGACCTGTCCTGCAGGAAACATACTGAAGGATTCTTTACCATCCACAAGACTCTCAGTTCTTCTTCCTGTTTTTCTTCAAAACTTCCTAAGGTCCTGAACCCAAACTGTCCCCATAAACTTCTGCTTCTGATGTCTCTGGGCCAGGGCAAGAGCCACTGGCTTTCCCTACCTTGTGAAATGACCCCATTTATCCTTATAGAAGTGCTTTCTTAAAGTCAGGTTTTTTTTTTTTTTGTTTTTGTTTTTGTTTTTTTTTTCTGCTACTGATACATCCATGAGCAGTTTCTTTTTCCCGTTTCCTGTCTTTACTCAGGGTTTTAGACCCTTTTCCCAAAGCACAGACTCATGTTCTGCTTTTGTAACTGGTCTGATGCCCTTTGTCTTGTAACTGGGGCTTTTAGAACCCTTATATTTAATATAGTAGTTGATTTGACTCTCTTTCATCCACCTCACTCTATGCTTTGTGCTTCTCACAACTACTATGGAGAGGGTTGTTTTGCTTTAAAGTCTTTTGGATTGTACGGCATGTTTAGCTTCATAGCAAAATTAAGAAGAGGTTTATGTCTTCCATAGCCCCTGGCCACACACTTCATATGTATAGCCTCCTTCACTGTCAACATTCTTTCCCAGCAGCACATTTTTTTTTAAAGCGTGGGTACATACATTGGCATACCTCTAACACCATATAGCATAACACAGAACACCTCGATGCTCCCAAAAATCTTTTCACTGTTTAAGTCCTTCCCTCCCACCTACCTGCCATACACTCTTACCAACCATCCTTTAAAGTTTCTGTACAGTTTTGCTTTTCTGTATTTCTACTGAGAATATTAGTATGCAGCCTTTTCAGATGGGCTTTTTTCACTTAACATTAAACACTTACGGACCTTCCATATCTTTTCATGCATAATGGCTCTTTTTCCTTTCTTTCTTTCTTTCTTTCTTTCTTTCTTTCTTTCTTTCTTTCTTTC
>NW_026585643.1:2228262-2239491 GCF_907164565.1 Psammomys obesus | reverse complement strand
TTCCTTCCTTCCTTCCTTCCTTTCTTTCTTTCTTTCTTTCTTTCTTTCTTTCTTTCTTTCCTTCTCTTCTCTTTTTATTCTTCAGTTTCTGACCTCCTCTCTCTTGCCTTTATTTGAGTGGATTGCATTTTTCACTTTGCCTTTTCAGACCTCTCCTCTTATTTGGAAGTCATGTGCTTTTAGTGGCTACATAAAATATAGTACGTTTCTTTAACTTATCAAAATTACAATTTAATCAAGGAACTTGGGACTTTTAACCTAACTCATTTTTCTCTGGACATTTATTCATTTAAGTTTATTCTTTTCTCAATGCCATTGGAAACTGTGGTTGTTATTGTATATACCTCCTATTCCTTTAGTCGTTTTTCATTGCTTGAGTAGTTTTAGCTTTCTGTATTATACTTTAGTAATGTCTTCTGATAGTTCTTCAAGTTAACAATTATCCTTTCTGTTGTCTTCAGTTTTGTTTTAAATATATTTTTATTATTTTTTTAGAGTTCTGTTTTGTACTCTCTCTCTCTCTCTGTGTGTGTGTGTGTGTGTGTGTGTGTGTGTCTGTGTGTGTGTTAATGAGGGCATGGGCATGCATGGTGCATCTGTGGATGTCAGAGGACAATCATGAGTGTTCATCCTTGTCTTTATCTGAGGTAGGATCCCTTTGTTGTCCACTGCTGTGTAATCCAGGCTAGCAGACCTGTGAGCCTACGGGATTGTCTTGTCTCAACGTCTCATCTCACTGAGATTACAGGTTTACAAGAACCAGCTTTATTTAGGTGTCCGGGATTCAAACTCAGTTCTTCACACTTGTACAGCAAATGGTCTTACCCACAGAGATACTTATGCCTCAGTTTGTTATTTACTGAAAGTTATGTGGCTGGAGAGATGGCTCAGCAATACCGAAGTCTAATCACTTATTGATCCATTTGGTCTAAAAGTTATTTTTGCTGACTCTCATTTCTGCTGGTGTATTTCCTTGTGGTACTCAGAACTGCAAGAGACCCAGAAGGGATTCTGTGCTCACTCTCTAAGCAACCTCTTGGAACCACAACTGAGATGTTCTCTGGCTTCTCTAGTTCCCTGGAGAGAAAGCACTTGGGCACCCCTAAGCAAACATTCTCAAATGAGCTCTGATTATCAAGAACTCTTTCCTCTACTGAAATCGGCCCAGTGCGGCTTCCTCAAAGTGGTAAAGAAGAAGTTTTCACTACATGTTTCTGAGACCATGTGACCTTTGGGTACATCACCTAACGTTTTGTCTCTTTGATTTTGGACTACGATAGATGACCACTTCCATGCAGTGAGGAGAAGCCAGTGAGACAGCATGTGACTGTCCCTTGCACAAGTTTCAAAACGCTCAGCTAAAGACTAATCCCAGTGCCACCTGCCTTCTTCTTTCTTCTCTGACTTCCCTTTCACTGTATTTGTATTTAAGGCATCATTTAAATAAACTTTGCTACCAAGTGGCAGCCTCAAGTTGCTTCAGGAGGGCTGGGGCTAAGATGGGTCCGTGGCTAAGATGCTGGGCAAGCATATGGACATGAGTTTGGGTAAGATCCTTTCCCAGTGTGTAGGCTGTCGTTTTGTTCTAGTGCAGTGTCCTTTGCTTTACAGAAGTTTTCGGTTTCATGAGGTCCCATTTATTGATTGTTGATCTTGGAGCCTGTGCTCTCAGTGTTCTGCTCAGGAACTTGTCTCCTGTGCCAAAGAGTTCAAGGTTCTCCTCCGCTTTTTCTTCTAACAGGTTTAGTGTGTCTGGTTTTATGTTGAGATCTTTGATCCACTTGGACTTTAGTTTTGTGCAGGGTGATAAGTATGGATCTATTTGCATTTTTCTACATGTTGATATCCAGTTAGACCAGCACCATTTGTTGAAGATGCTGTCTTTTTTCCATTGTATGGTTTTGGCATCATTGTCAAAAATCAAGTATCCATAGGTGTGTGGGTTTATTTCTGGGTCTTCTATTCAATTCCATTGATCCACCAGTCTGTTCCTATGCCAGTACCATGAAGTTTTTGTGACCGTTGCTCTATAATACAGCTTGAAATCAGGGATGGAGTTATCTCCAGAAGATCTTTTATTGTAGAGGATTGTTTTTAGCAATTCTGGGTTTCTTGTGATTCCATATGTAGTTGAGAATTTTTCTTTCAAGGTCTGTAAAAAAAAATGTGTTGGGAATTACATTGAATCGGTAGATTGCTTTTGGCAGGATGGCCATTTTTACTATGTTAATCCTGCCAATCCATGAGCATAGGAGATCTTTCCATCTTCTGATAACTTCTTCTTCTATTTCTTTCTTCAGAGACTTAAGGTTTTTTTCTACAAGTTTTTGACTTGCTTAGTTAGAGTTACACCAAGGTACTTTATATCTTTTGTGGCTATTTTGAAGGGTGTTGTTTCCCTAATTTCTTTCTCAGCCCATTTGTCTTACAGGAGAGCTACTGATTTAAGGCTAATACCCAGAATATATAAAGAACTCAAGAAGTTAAACAGCAACAAATCAAGGAATCCAATTAAAAAATGGGGTACAAAGCTAAACAGAGAAATCTCAATAGAGGAATATCGAATGGAAGAGAAACACTTAAAGAAATGCTCAACATCCTTACTCATCAGGGAAATGCAAATCAAAACGACCCTGAGATTTCACCTTACACCCATCAGAATGGCTAAGATCAAAAATTCAATTGACAACACATGCTGGAGAGGATGTGGAGAAAGGGGAACCCTCCTCCATTGCTGGTAGGAATATAAACTTGTACAACCACTTTGGAAATCAATCTGGTGCTTCCTCAGACAATTAGGAATAGTGCTACCTCAAGATCCAGTTATACTACCCTAGGCATATATCCAAAAGATGCTCAAGTATACAGCAAGGACATTTGCTCAACCATGTTCATACCAGATTTATTTGTAATAGCCAGAAGCTGGAAATAACCCAGGTGGCCTCAGCTGAGGAATGGACACAGAAATTGTGTTACATATACACAATGGAATACTACTCAACAATTTAAAACAAGGAAATCATAAAATTTGTGGGCAAATGGTAGGAACTAGAAAAGATCATCCTGAGTGAGGTATCCCAGAAGCAGAAAGACACACATGGTATATACTCATTTATAAGTGTAAATTAGACATATAATATAGGATAATCATACTAAAATCTGTTCACTTAAAGAAGCTAAGCAAGAAGGAGGACCCTGGGTAAGATGATCAATCCTCATTCAGAAAGGCTAACAGGATAGACATTGGAAGAGGGAGAAAACAGGGAACAGGAAAAAACAGGGAACCAGACAGGGGCCTACGACAGAGGGCCTCTAAAATACTCTTACCCAGCAGGATATTAAAGCAGATGCTGAGACTGATAGCCAAACTTTTGGGCTGAGTTCAGGGAATCTTATGAAAGAAGGGGGAGATAGAAAGACCTGGAGAGGACAGGAGCTCCACAAGGAGAGCAACAGAACCAAAAAATCTGGGCCCAGGGGACTTTTCTGAGACTGATACTCCAACCAAAGACCATGCATGGAGATAACCTAGAACCCCTGCACAGATGTAGCCCATGGCAGCTCAATGTTCAAATCGGTTCCCTAGCAAAGGAAACAGGGGCTCTCTGACATGAACTCAGTGGCTGGCTCTTTGATCACCTCCCCTTGAAGGGGGAGCAGCTGTACCAGGCCACAGAGGAGGACAATGCAGCCAGACCTGATGAGACCTGATAAGCTAGAATCAGATGGAGAGGGAGGAGGACCTCCCCTAGCAGTGGACTGGAGGAGGGGCATGGGAAGAGAAGAGGGAGGGAGGGAAGGATTGGGGGGGGGGGGAGATGATGGAGGGGACTACAGTTGGGATACAAAGTGAATAAATTGTAATAAATAAAAAATAAATTTAAAAAAATGTGAAAGGGGCAAAAACAAAATAAAGCAAACAAACAAAAAAAGCTGAGTGGTAGCATACTCCTTTAATCCCAGAACTCTGGAGACAGAGGCAGGCAGATCTCTGTGAGTTCAAGGCCAGCCTGAACCACCTAGAAAGCACCAGACTAGCCATGACTACGTAGTGATACTCTGTCTTTGAAACAAAATTAAAAGTATCGACAAGTGTCTGAACTGCCTCAGATAGCTGTAATCCTAGCACTGAGAGGCAGAGATATGCGGATCCCAGGGCCCCACTGACCAGCCAATCAAGCTGAAACATCAAGCTTTGTCTTCAGTGAAGAAATGCTCTCAACAAGTAGGCCCCATAGCAATTTCAATGAAGACATACCAACATCAGTTTCTGGTGTGTATGTGCACACCACACCACACACACACACACACACACACACATACACACACACACAGGTTAATTGTTTCCGGTGTCTATGATCTACCTGCCCCAGCTCATCTTTTCTCTGCATTAGTTATGTAGCCATTGATACACTTTCAGGACACTTTACCTAGACGCCCAGCAGATACCAGGCTGAGCAACTCTTGGGAGAGGGCTTTCTCCCCCCTTCTTAACTCTTATAACCTCAATGGGAGAAATAAAAGTGCCCATCCTCTTTCCTCCTGTGAAGACTGGGTCAAAGGTGACATTCCTAGATAGAAAGGAACTAAGCCAAAGGTGGTGTTAACACCAACTCCATCATCTCCTTTCCCCAGTGTGTCCCCAAGAGTTACTGAGTGACTGGTAGATGTTTATTATACTGCTAGCTACAGAGTCAGAGCAGAATGTGCTTAAAGGAATCACACATGTGAGTACTGTGCTAAAAGGAATTACATATGTGAGTATGTGTTTATAGTGTTTCCACTCCACACTCTCCCTCCTACAACTCCTCCTACGACTACCTCACTCCTTTTCAAAATTATGACTTATTCTTTAGTTATTAGTGACTTAAAACAAAACAAACACTAAAAATGTGTAGAGTTTCTGGACACATCAGAGGCTCTGACAAGTGATTACAAATGGAAATGTGGTCAGAACAATTGTCACTGATTCCCAAGTATCACAGTGGCAAGGTAAAGCAATGCCACTGTGCTTATCACACGCAGTTCTCAGAGACAGGTTTCTGCAATATGCAGTTTTTCATAGAGAACGCTTGGCCCAGTTTCTCTACTGTGTTCATGTGTGTTCCATGGTTCTTTTGTGGGTTATTTGGTCAGAAACAGAAACTAAATGTCCAAGTTATTTACAACTAAGCCATCACAGGAGGACTGGGTGATAAAAAAGAATTATTAAGCATGAGTTGGGATGATAAAGAGAAAACCACAAGTTTTGCAGTTATAAACCTGTTTCTGGTAAGTGGCTCAGCAGCATACATCTTACCTGCCTCAAACCAAACTATTTGCCACATCCTAAGAAGATGTGGTCAGAAGGTTTACAGCATGAGACCCTGAGAGAGACGAGAAGATTCCGTTATTCTAGAAGGCTCACATGTGAATTCCATCTTCCCCTTACAGAAACAAACCACTTTTAAGAGAAGAAGTGGCCTTGGTGGGCAAAATCCACACTCTCCGGTTTTCAACACAAAATTACAGAGGAAACCAAGGAAGAGTGAAGAATGACCTAGTCCCAGAGGACACACTTTACATGAGATGTTTTTTTTTTTTTTTTTTTTTTTTAAGGGATCTTAGATGTTATAAGGGTCACAGAAGTTTTTAGTTTCTTAAAAGTATTCAGAGTTGAGGGAAACTCAAGGAAATAAAGGGAATCAGTAACAGCGTATGAAAAAGTAGAAAATATTTATGAACACATCAAAGTTTTAACCCAGAAAAGGACAATAACTAAGGTGAAAGCGTCTCTAATGCGATGCAGTAGCAAATTTGATCAGAGAAAGAAACCAGTGAAATTCAAGTTGGAAACTTGGCTCAGCAGGTCAGAATGCTGACTGCTCTTGCAGAGGACTCAAATGCATTTCCCAGCACTCATATCACCTGACTCACAATTGTCTGTAACTTCAGATCCAGTGGATCCAACACCCTCTTCTGTCCTCCACGGGCACTGTATCCATGTACACACACACACACACACACACACACACACACACACACTTGCATTTGATAGTAATGAAAAATAAAATAAATATTTTTTAAAGATCACAATGTTGATGCATCGCCAATAAGCTAGCTCAAACAGAAAAAAATAACCTAAGTTGGGAGACAAGTCTGATGAAGTGTAATATTCAGACGTGAGAAAAGTTGGAGCATGATCATACTTTGTTATGAATTCTGTGATGTTATCAAGAAACAAAACCTAAGGACCCATGGGATAGAAGAGGAAGCCGAGATTAAATACAACTGAAAGGCACAGAAGACCTATACCTTAAAGTTAGAGGGAAATATTCCAAATTATGCAAAGAAATGCATATCCAAACACAAGTGCATTTAGAAACCCAAGGAGAAACGAACAGAGAACTCTCTTATCAACACGTTTAGTTAAAATCTTCACATTCCAAGCAAAGACAGGAAAATCTGAAAGAACAGGAATTCATTTACAAAGACAAATTCATCATAATACATCAGAATTCTCAGCAAAACCCATAAAAGCCGAGGCAGAAAAGAATGAATGTATTTTAAGCCATAAGAGTAAATGACTACCAACAAAAATTATTATGTCCAGAAAAACCAATGGAGTAATAGATACAAGATAAATACAAACTCAAGTCATTCATGACCATGAATTCTGCAATGTTGACATTGCAGAATGAGCTTAAAGGAATCATACATGTGAGTACTGTGCTAAAAGGAATTATGTGAGTATGTGTTTCTAGTGTTTCCACTCCACACTCTTCCTCCTACAACTCCTCCCATGATTACCTCACTCCTTTTCAAATTTATGACTTATTCTTCAGTTATTAGTGACAACACACACACACACACACACACACACACACACACACACACACACACAGGTTCTCCTCTCCTGGGGTCCATGACCTCACATCCACATGTAGTTGACTAGGTTTCCAGCATTAGACATGAATTCCCTCCTACTGAGTTGGCCATAAGTCTCATTAGACAGCTGCTGGTTATCGCCAGGCTGTAACTGTCACAATTGCACCCTTGGGTATATCTTACTGTGCTGGTCATTGTTGTGATTTCAAAAATCGTTGTGGTTATTAACTGGCTTTGGCTTTGGCAGCTTGTGTAGCACCATTAGATATTATGAGAGTTAGTTTTCAAAGAGGACACTCAAAGTCAACTCCAGCATGGGTCCCCTAGGTCCTATGTCAAACTTGTCTGGTGTGTTCAAAACTTATTTTTTTTTTCTGCTAAGAAACCCATTACATGAAGGAAGATTTTCTACACTAAAATCTGATTGTTCTCCTCTTAGGAAAGACCAACTTCAAGTACCTTTGACTTTGTATAATTTATTTTCATTCATTAACAATAATTTAATGATGAGAAGTTGTAAATTCTATGATGGTGGGACTCTACAGTCTCTGTGACTGGATACGTTGGTAAAAATGACATTATTGAGAACGTTCATTGTCTATCATGGTACAGGGAGGTTCAAGTGATACCTTTTCTGGATATGATTTTTTTTTTTGTCATATGAGCAGGTCATTACTGCCTCTAATGTTGGAATGAATTGACTCTCTTCTATATCATGAGTTGCTGCTTTTGATACCATGATTCCTTTGTTATTACAGACTAATTTATGGTAAATAATGAATATCTGTTGATATGCAATATGAAAGACATTTATTTATACTAAGTAAATATTTTTCATTCTCTGGACAGAATGTTAAAAAAATACTAAGAGAAAGCTGGGGGAACAGCTGAGTCCATAAAGTGCTTGCCATGCACGCAAAGGACCTGAATGCCATTCCCAGGGCCTATGTGAAAAAGGTGGGTGTGCTGACAACATTTACACTCCGAGCTCCGGGGAGGGAGACGGAGACAGATACCCAAGGGTCTCTGGCCAGCAGGTTTTGTGTAATCACCAAGCTAAGTGAGAGACCATGCCTCAAAAACCAAGGCAGACAGAACCCGACCCACAGGGTTTATGACTGCCTGCATACACATATACAGACATGTGCACCCACACACGCACACACGCACACACACAGGAATGCACACACACCTCACTAAAAAGACGTCGACAACTGCTGAGTTTTAGCAGCCTGGATTGCTTTCTTACATTGCACTATGTCAGCATTTTAGTGATCTGTGTCCTTTTGTAAACTAGACCTTACCCATCCTTAGTTCACAGGTTTGCATAGGACAAATGTCAGCTTTCCTGGAGAAGTGGGAATGACTCAGTCATTAGTCATTCTTAGTCAGCCAGTGTTCCATTCTCAGAGCTGCAGCCACCTCTTACTTTTGGTCAGAGCCTGCGGCTATCTCTTACTTTTGGTCAATAAATGTCGAATGTGTGCTTTTCATAAGAAAGCACGTGGAGCATTTGAAGCTATGGCGCTAAACAGATTGACAACTGTTGTAGGCCTTTCCATTACTGCATTGTTCAGTGCCCTCCCCAAACTGTACTCTGGTAATGGATGCTCCTGATTACCCCTACTAGATGGTCAATTCACGCCTGGTCTTAGCACAAGAGATGAGCCTAAATGCACATCTGTCCTGATGGACTCAGCAGTGTGGCTTTGAAAGCACTGATGCTCCAACACTGGGCACCTGGGTCCTGGGACTCTGTTACCATGCCCTGCAACCCCACCCTGTGCCCTTGCGTTCCTGCCGGGGGCTGTAAGCGGTGGTGCTGAGTCACGAGCTGTGGGCTCTGCTGTGGTTACTTCATGATTCTCACACAAGCACTCAGAAGACGTCATCGCGCAGAGGCGGGAGGGGTAGGAGTTTTCATTAGAGAGCCTTCTGTGGTGAAGCATCATAAAAGCAGAGAAGGGGCATAAGGTCGCTGAGCCTACTCTACCTCCTTCATCGCCTAGAGGTTGAAAGAGAGCAAGGACAGCACCCCTGAAGCTGGGACCTCGGCGGCCTTCTAGGGAAGATGAGGCTCCTCCTGCTCCTGCTGGCCTTCTGTCTCCCCCACAGGATGAAGGCAGGTGAGTGAGCAACACCTCCCTTCGGTGGCCTAACCCTGCTGTCACCGGTAGTGGGAGGGCAGAGGTCTTACTCAGGAAGAGCGGTTGAGTGCTGTGCCCTTCTGAGCCATACCCTTGTCATCGGGAAAGCGGATTTTCCTAGAAACACGTAGTAGAGGGAAGGCACCTGCAAAGCACAAAACATTATGTTCTCCTGGAGCAGACAGAATGGGCCTGTCTTCTGCATCTATGACGATACAGGCCTCCCCTCACCACGTACCCATCAAAGAAGCCTAGGTGTTGGTGTTCCCTGTCCTGAGAACAAGTGATTTTTCTGAATCCCAAGTCACTAGGTCCCTTCCTCCAACTCTGTGCTTGCCAGGCTTTGATGGCTCCGCAGTGTTGAAGCAGGAGCCCCTGGGAAGGCACTGCCTTCTCTGCTCTCCAGAATGCCAGCGCCTGCCTCTGGGAAGGACTGGGGAGCCATTACTCGGGAAGCCAGTGAGCTTTACTGAGCAGGCCTGAAGAACTGGCATGCAATGTGTGAACTGGAGCCGTGGTCCCCGGAAAGCAGCCCTGCCCAGGCAGCAGGACTGTGGGGGTTGGGAGGTCCTAGAGACTCTGGGAACAGAAGTTGGGAGACAGACAAGATAAGTTCTTAGGATTTCTTTGTCCAGAGATTCATGCTTGCCTGCAATGTGGAAGGAAGACTGATAGGCCAAGACCTACATTTCTCTTCTTTTATAAGAAGGGGATCATGAGAACACTCCTCTCAGCCCCCTCCCAACTCCAGGCCTCCCTGGCTCCCAAATGCCGAGCAAGCCTGGAGCCACCACACAAAACCCATCTGGTGGACTAGCAGATGAACACAGAAAGGTTGGCTTTCCTTTTAGGGGAGATCATCGGGGGACATGAGGCCAAGCCCCACTCTCGGCCCTACATGGCCTTTCTTCAGATCATGAATGGGGGTACTTCAAAGAGGTGTGGTGGCTGTCTTATACGAGAGGACTTCGTGCTGACCGCCGCTCACTGTTCCGGGAGGTGAGGAGCGGGAAACAGTCCACACTCTCCTGGGAAGATTCCGTGGGGCTTGAGATGAGAGAGGACCCCAGTGAATCTCATGAGGGAGAAACAGACTAGCACCGGGGTCACAGAATCAAGCACGCTTCCGCCGGGGTTAGCGCTGTCATAACTAAACAGTGCAGTTTGCCTTCTCAGAGCTGACTGCCTCTGGAGGGTCTCTAATGCGGGGAGCAGTGCTTCAGACATCCCCTCATTATCCCTCAGCTAGAGCTCCGCCCTGCCCAGCCCCAGCCTGCCATTCACAGCTCTGGGGCTCCATCCTTTCCGCCTACACATCTCTCATGTCAGCTCTGCCCTCCGCACAGCTCAATAAATGTCACTCTGGGGGCCCACAACATCAAAGAACAGGAGAAGACACAGCAGGTCATTCCTGTGGTAAAAACCATTCTGCATCCTGACTATAATCCTAAAGTCATCTCCAATGACATCATGCTGTTAAAGGTGAGACCTTACCCCACCATGGTTCAGGGAATGTCCCTCCTGTTATCATCACACTCACTTCCCTGCTTTCCATCCTGGCCGTCATGTTGTCTCAGCCTTGCAGGCCATGAGTAGACTCTTGCTTCTTCCCCAACAGCTGAAGAGAAAGGCCAAGAGGACTAGAGCTGTGAAGCCCCTCAACCTGCCCAGGCGCAATGCCCGTGTGAAGCCCGGGGATGTGTGTTATGTGGCTGGCTGGGGAAGGATGGGCCAAATGAGCAAATTCCCAAGCACACTACAAGAGGTTCAGCTGACAGTACAGAAGGATCAGGAGTGCAAGTCCCGCTATCCACGTAATTACAATGAAACCATTGAGATATGTGCGGGGGACCCAAAAATCAAGAATGCTTCCTTTAAGGTAACTTGGATTGCTCTCCACTCTGGGCTTAGTAGAAGGGGAAAAGGAATCTGGGACCTAGAGGGCAAACACCAAGGGACTCCTTTGCCCACTGGCTGAGATCTTTCTCCCTGGGAACAGCAGGAGCCAGGAACTGCCTAGAGCATCCTGAGCTGACAAGGAGCCTCTGCTGAAGGCAGCTTGTATAAAAAAGGTGTGTGACACACAACGCCTGCCTTCCAGGCCCAGGCTTTGCAAAGCTGTGGTCCCAGAGTGTGTCCTAGCCACAACCAGGTGATAAGGGTCCCATACACCTTCATGGAGAGTGGATCACAGACCTGGGGGAAGGGCAGAGGC
>NW_026585643.1:2177034-2228252 GCF_907164565.1 Psammomys obesus | reverse complement strand
GCAGCTTTCTGAAGCTCAGGTCCCATGCCAAACCCAGACCTGGAAACCTGACACTGGCTGGATTGCCACAAGGTCTGAGGAAGGGAGGTGCTCTCAGAAAGCTTAGTGGGCACTAGCTTCTCCCAGCTTTTCTTCACCACCTGGAGACTGGATCATCCTTAGAAAGAGATGTGACAGAGACTGCACAGATACAAAATTTACATCACTAACTTATTTGAGCCCAGGGAAAGGGCAGCTTTACTGAGCAGCATGCAAGCGGGTGAGGCCACCAGCTCAAGAACATGAGCATCATTTATTAACCTTCTGAAGAAAGAGCCCAGGGTTCCTAGAAGCCTGCCCTGCACACTGCGCTAGCTCTGCAGTTGAGCTGTAGGTACCTCTCCACCTCTTCCTGTAAGGCCCCAGCTGTTCCATCCCTTCCGGCACACTACTCCAATGTCCCCCAGGCTCTGAATCCACACAGCCCTGCACCACCCGCTCTCTAGATAATCAGAAGTCACTCAGCCATGCAGCCAAGAGCATTTACTGAGAGCCCAAGATGTGTTGGACACCAGAACAGGAGACTCTTAGAAAATCCACCTCCATAGGGCTTGAGGGTAAAAGGTGAGGAAAAGACACCAATCAAGATTAGAGGGGTGAGAATGACTCACTACCCAAGGAAAACCAACAGCAAGACACCATCCAGGGTCCCTCAGCCCCCAGCATGATGAAGACAGAGCTTATCTCTCCATGTATTTGTAAAGCAGGGCCTGGAGGACAATGCTGCCCATCCCTTCTCAGAGCAGGACTCTGAGGCTCAAGATTCAGCAAAGATTATTCCATGTGCAGGGAATCCTGTCTGTGACAGCCTTGGGGACTGTAGATCCCATCCCCAATCACCCCTTCATAGATCTTCCCTCTCGACTTTATCTGCTGCTCCCAGACACCCCATATTCTAGCCTTTTCTTTCAGAGGAGATCATTGGAGGCCACGAGGTCAGTCCCCACTCGCGCCCCTACATGGCACATGTTACATTTCTGAGAGATAATGGGAAGAAAAAGTTCTGTGGAGGCTTCCTGGTTCGAGATGACTTCGTGCTGACAGCTGCTCACTGCAGGGGAAGGTGAGGCAGATCTCGCCCACATTTTCTGTGACGCCCACAGGATCTTCTGTCCTTCATTGTGGAGGCTCCCCTGAGAGCTCACTAGAAGGCAGGGCTGTGAAAATGGAAGTCTGAGAAGAGAGAAATTTGAGGTGAAAGGGTGAGAGGGCAGAGCCAGTAGCACCCTTGAGCTGATCACCTGCACTGGCCAAACTAAAGCAGTGGTTGACATGACAGTTCACATTAAGAGTCAATGCAAAACTTGGAATTTTGCCTAGAAGCAAGAAGGAGCCTCCAGGAGTCTCATGTTCTTGAGAAGCAGAGAGCAGTAGGTCAGACACCGAGGCCCTCCTGGGTCCTCAAGTCCCCTCAGCTAGAGCCTCACATCTCTCATGTTCACTCTGCTCTCTGCACAGCTCAATGACAGTCATGCTGGGGGCCCACAACATCAAAGAACAGGAGAAGACCCAGCAGGTCATTCCTGTGAAAGAATCCATTCCCCACCCGGACTATAATCCTAAAGGCCGCTCCAATGACATCATGCTGTTAAAGGTGAGCCCTGCCACCCTTCTATACACACAGCTTCACCCACCAAATCCCATCCCTGGTGCCTTGCTGTGATTGGAGCAGGACTTGCCCCTCCCACCCTGTTGTGCTCCTGCTTCCTCTCTCCCTTCCATCCTGGATTTCAGGGTGACCCAGAGCAGCAGCTTCTTCCCTCCCTTCCATTCTGGCTTCAGTGTGACCCGGAGCATCAGGCTGCTAACTGTGCTGTGCTCTCCCGCTTCTTCCTAACAGCTGATGAGTAAGGCCAAGAGGACTAGAGCTGTGAAGCCACTCAACCTGCCCAGGCGAAATGTCCTTGTGAAGCCCCAGGATATGTGCTATGTGGCTGGCTGGGGAAAGGTCACTGCAGAGGGGGAATTCCCAACCACACTGCAAGAGGTCCAGCTGACCATACAGAAGGATCAGGTGTGTGAGTCCCAGTTTGGAGGTTCTTACGACAAAGCCAATGAGATATGTGTGGGGGACCCAAAGATCAACGGTGCTTTTGTTGAGGTAAGTTGGATTGCTCTCCACTCTGGGTTCAGTGGGAAGGGAAATGAAATCTGACTTAGGGACCCAAACACCAAGGGACTTTTTGCCTACTGGTTGTGAAAGTTCTCCCAGGAAACAGCATGAATCAGGAACTGACTAGGGCAGCCTGAGCTGACAAGGAGCCTTTGTTGAAGGCAGGTTGTATAAAAAAAGTGTGTTTGAAACACAAAGCCTTCCAGGCGCTGACTTCCAGGCCCACACTCCCTGAGTGTGTCCTAGCCACAACCAGGTGAGGAGGGTCCCACATACCTTCATGGAGAGTGGATCACAGACCTGGGGGAAGGGCAGAGGCTGGCCTCAGGAGGGAGGTGAAGCAGTAACTATGTCCATGGTCAGAGCTGGGAAGCCCAGGGGCCCCAGGCCTGCCCTCTGACTTCCTCCCAGAAAGAGAACACACAAGTCATTCTTTTCTGAGATGAGCCTTGACATGAGTGGGAGGTTGGGACTAAGTTGAACAACAGCTCAGTTCCCTGTGTCCCCCTCAATTCACAGGAGGATTCCGGAGGTCCTCTAGTGTGTAAAAAAGCTGCTGCAGGCATCCTCTCCAATGGGAAAAAAGATGGTTCAGCTCCACAGGTCTTCACCAGAGTCTCAAGTTTCCTATCCTGGATAAAGAAGACGATGAAACGCAGCTAACTACAAGAAGCAAACTGGTTCCCTTTCTGACTAGCCAGCCATCTTCCCTACAGCTGAGTCCTGGATTGCTCTAGGACAGATGCCAGCAACTTAATAAATGTCTTTGCAGATAAAAAGACTTGACTTGTTTCATGTCCATTCACAGGGGCCAGCGCTATCTCTGAAACATATCTCTGAAACTCAGGCAAGGTCATTGCCCAGCACAGTTTTGCTTGTCCCATTCTCTCTAGTGGCTGCTGTTCTAACAGACCTAAAGCTGAGCACCATCAGGAGAAATGTAGGGTGTCTCTTGCTTGGGGTTCAGGGTAAACTGCCACCTCCTCTGTGCCATATGACAGAGAAGGAAGGAAAAGCACCTTTGTTCTGGAGACACAGAACACTTGCTGACATCACATGGAGATGGTCCTTCCTGGGCAGGCTCTCTCTCTCCCAAGGCTTCACCAAGGCTTCCCTTAAGGGGACAGCTCTTTCAGTCAAACCTGTTTCTCATCTAGCAGCAGTTTCCCTGTTCCCCTCTGGAAACAGGGCCAGGCTTCCTCCAGCCTCCTAGCTCCACCCCCTTCTCTTTTACCCCTACTCAGATGAATCTGGCACCTCTGTGTTTCTAGACCACACCATTTGTTTTTTTGTTGGTGTCCCGTGCCACCTGTCTGTGGTTGGCTCATGTATTTGATGACTTAGTTCCCATGTTGCCCTTGTTTGGGTATTTTAGGAATTATGGCCTTGGAGGAAGAAGTAAATTGCTGGGGCAGACTTTGAGATTTCAAAGCCTCACAGCATCACCACTTCCTAGTCTCTCTGTCTCTTTCCCCCCTCTCTCTCTATCTATCCCTCTTCTTCCCTCTCCCTCCCTCCCCTTTTTCCCTTCCCCCAACCCCCAGGTGTGTGTTTGTGTGATTGTAGTAAATGATAGGAGCCCTCAGCTTTCTGGTCCTGCTACCATGCCCCTTATTTGATGCCATACCTCCCTCAGTGGTGGACTTGTGTCTCTCTAGAACCATGTCTTTCTCCTAGAAATTGTCTTGGTTGTGGTGTTTTAGCACAGTAATGGAAAAGAAAGTGATATACGTGCTTTTATCCAATAAACATATTTTCTCCTGACCAAAATGCAGGAAAGAATTCATTTGCCATGTTGCTCAGGGGTAGTTGGCCTGACGGCGTTGTGGGACAGCCTTCACCGTAAACAGCCACAGCTGAATGACTACCATCTGCAAGATCAAACTGCCAGCCTCCATGATATAATTTATTTTTTTAAGCCAGAAATAATGTTTTCCCCTATAGCTAGTTGTTACAGGATATTTCATATTTGTACATAGAAAACTTAATTTTTAGCAAAATACAAAAGCTTAAATGGGATGTCAGATGCAGTTAGCTGTGTCCTGAAGAGATGCAGTTTGGCTGTGCCTCTGAAAGCCTCCAACAGATAAGAATGCTAAAGAAAGGAATGTTCCTACCTATTTTAAAGCAAGTTGTTTGGGAAAGGTCTTGTGGTCTTTGCTCTATGGTCTGAGTCAGCTGGGTGGCCTCGAGATTTCCCACCATAAAGGTGAAACGATTCAGCCCCTACAGACATGGCTTAGAGCCCCTACCCCTACCCCACCATGACAGTGACATGGTTCATCCTGCCGAGGATAGAGAGGATGAGCTAGAGACTTTTTTAGATAGCAAGTTCATCTTTGGGAGTTTTTGGCTTGGAATAACCCTCATGGAAGGAACTCATGTAAGAGATAGGGATGTTTCTCTCTGGGCTTGTACGAACAACAGAGAGGCAGCTGTGAGGACCCAGGTAAAATGATATTCTAGAAAAGAGAGCTAGGCTCCTGGCCTGTTTCCTGTTTTCTCCTTCTTTCAATGTCTATCCCATTTGCCTTTCTGAGTGAGGATTGATCATCTTACTCAGGATCCTCCTTCTAGCTCACCTTCTTTAGGTGTACAGATTTTAGTATGTTTATCCTATATTATATGTCTAGTATCCGCTTGTAAGTGAGTATGTACTGAGTGTGTCTTTCTGTTTCTGGGATGCCTCACTCAGGATGATCTTTTCTAGTTCCCACCATTTGCCTGCAAATTTCATTATTTCCTTGTTTTTAATTGCTGAGTAGTATTCCATTGTGTAAAAATACCACAATTTCTGTATCCATTCCTCTGTTGAGGGACATCTACATTGTTTCTAGGTTCTGGCTATTACAAATAAAGCCGCTACCAACATGGTTGAGCAAATGTCCTTGTGTACTTGAGCATATTTTGGATATATGCCTAGGGTGGTATAGCTGGATCTTGAGGACACGGTATTCCTAATTGTCTGAGAAAACACCAAATTGATTTCCAAAGTGGTTGTACAGTTTACATTCCCACCAGCAATGGAGGAGGGTTCCCCTTTCTCCACATCCTCTCCAGCATGTAGTGTCACTTGAGTTTTTTATCTTAGCCATTCTGATGGGTGTAAGGTGAAATCTCAGGGTTGTTTTGATTTGCATCTCCCTGATGACTAAGGACATTGAGCATTTCTTTAAATGTTTCTCTGCCAGGAGCCTACCACAGAGGGCCTCTGAAAGACTCTACCCAGCATTGTATAAAATCAGATAATGAGACTCATAAACAAACTTTGGGCAGAGTGCAGGGAATCTTAGGAAAGAAGGGGGAGACAGTGAGACCTGGAGGGGACAGGAGCTCCACAAAGATAGCAAATGAACCAAAATATCTGGGCCCAGGGGTCTTTTCTGAGACTAATACTCCAACCAAGGACCATTCATGGATATAACCTAGAACTCCTGCTCAGATGTAGCCCATGGCAGCTCAGTGTCCAAGTTTCTTCCCTAATAAGGGGAACAAGGACTGTCTCTGCCATGAACTCAGTGGCTAGCTCTTTGACTGCCTCCCCTGGATGGAGGAGCAGTGTTGCCAGGCTACAGAGGAGTTCAGATGAGACCGGATAAGCTAGGGTCAGATGGAAGGGGAGGAGGACCTCCCCTATCCGTGGACTTGGAGAGGGGCATAGGAGGAGATGACAGGTGGAGGATGGGTTTGGGAGGGGAGGAGGGAGTGGGCTACAGCTGGGATACAAAGTGAATAAACTCTAATTAATATAAAAATTAAAATTAAAAAAAAGAAAAGAGAGCTAAGGAGCACTCTTGGATTTGGAGGAGTTCAAGAGAAAGTTAGAATAGCTAGGTAAAAGGACACAGAGAGTTCTAAAGAGCTAGTAGTTGAGTTGTAGAATCAGGCTTGTAAACATATATTTTGTATATAGTTTAGAAAATAAAGTTACCTTACTGAGCAAGCAGGGTTTTTACCTTAGTTTATGCCTCCCATGTCATTATTAGTATAACTATTAGATAACTTAAAATGATAAATATTACATGTGGCTCCTTTATGTGCAGGAGAAGACATGCCAGCAAAAGTACATGGAGACAGACAACAGGTTCCCCCTGTTGCATCTGGAGTCTCAAGGAGAGGCAAAAGGCAAGCCAGCAAAGAAGAGAGACACTGGACAGAAAAATGCCAGGCAGTGAGCATGTGGCATGAGCATAAATGGGGTAAAAAAATCTCACAAGTTGCAAACATGTGGAAAACAGTGAGAGAACCTGAGAAGTCATTAGACTTGGTAAGTTACCTGGGAAGTCCTTAAGGAGAGAAGTGATAATATTAAAAAGAATAATCCACAGGATCAGAAATTCTATTAACACAGGGCTTTAGAACCCTATATAATGCTACCTTAGGTTTAAAAGTAGAAATAGAAAATGGAAAGATAAATGACTTAACTAAGATGAGCTTAATATTGATTGTGATTATTATCATTCTAGTGTTTTATTTATTTTTCTTAATAGACATAGTGTTTTTCTGTTTCTTTTTAAAGAAAAAATATTTGGGGCTGGAGAGATGGCTCAGTGGTTAAGCACACTATCTGCTCTTCCAAAAGTCCCAGGTACAATTCCCAGCACCCACATAGCAGCTCACAACTGTCTGTAATGCCAATTCCAAGGGATCTGACACCTTCACACTAATGCACATAAAGTAAAAATTAAATAAATTATTTTTAAAAAGGAAAAAGATTCTTTAGAGATATAGGAAAAAGAAAAATACAAAAAATGGATAGATAAGATACAAGCCTTAGAAGAAAACTTAGAGAGACATAAATAGAAATGAGAAAGATACTCAGAGACAGAGGAATTAAGGCCAAATCCTACTGTGCCATCATATAACAAAATTGAAGAAAGTCATGCAAAAGCAGTTAAAAAAAAACAACCTTAGCTTATCCTGTTACTCTATGACAAATACCAGCAGATGATAGGCACCCCCAAGGTTATGAAGAATTTGGATGGCATCCTGTGGAAATACTACATTTTTAAAAATTTAAAGAAGCCGTCATTCCATGTTAAATTCTTGGGTAATTCAAAATAAAGTAATCCCTCAAGACTGGAAAGATATGACAAAAGCAATATTAGACTCTGGTCTTCAGTTACAGTGGCAGTCATGGTAGAAAGACAAGCTAAGGAGATAGGACAGAAAAATAGGGCCAGAGGTATAAATGTTTCCTAAGATCGGTTGTTAGGTTGTTAGGTTAGGTTGAAGGTCAATATGATGAGGTTCAAATGCAGGTGGAATATGATGATACCAAACTTGGCACTTTAAGTGCTTGAGACAAGGTGAAAGAAACAGGAAAAGGGTCGAATTGTTTACTAAAATTACGCGAGAGCCAAAGGAAGCCTTCATTGACTTTTTAGAAAGATTGACTTGAACTGTAAAGAGAAACGTATCAGATTCAGAAGTGAGGCAAGTACTGAGAGAATATTTGGCTTCAGAAAAGGCTAAAAGGTGAACAGGCCTCTAAAAGGAACATCAGCACCAGAGATGAATGGATTAGAAATATGGCTGATATTGGATCTTGTGCTTGTGTCGCAACTTTCATAGAAGCACTCTCTAAAAGTTTTAAGAAAAGTCAAACTGTCAAATGTTTTGGATGTAGAAAGCAAGGTCATTTGCAAAGGGACTGTAGGCAAGGCATTCCTGGAAACGATGTTTGTTTCTAGAGATTATCCACACTGAAGCCCCAGTCTTCTGGACCATGCAGAAGGTGTGGAAGAGGCCAGCCCTGGACTAATAAACCCCTTGTTGGGAAATGTCATAGGGCCATTCACAGGTCCCAATATCAAATTCAAGTCTGCCCACTCAGGTCAGCAGTGGAGAGCCTCATCTGCAAGCAACTAACCAGCACTGCCCTGGACATAGCCGTTAACAACCCAAATATCAAAGTCAGAGCAGCTTCAGCAGCTAAGACAGAAAATGCAGGAGAGACCAGAAAACAAGTAGTTTGGCACTGCTACAAATAGTCTGAGGCCACAACGGAAAGTATTTATAAATCGTATTGAAATAGAAGGTATGGTAGACACAGAAGCAGATGCAACAATAATTTTACCAAAATCTTGTCCTCCAGATCAGCCTTTTCAGGAGGTAGATATTTAGTTTCGAGGGGTTGGAACTTTATCTTAGGCAAAAAGGGATGGGTCAAGGGTATAGGGCCAAAAGAACAAATAGGAAAATTAAAGTCATATGTGGATAACATAGCCATGAATTTATGGGGACATCAGTTTGTTGCAGGAGTGGAGGATGCAGATTAACATTCCTTCAGTCTCAGAGATAAACCATAACATAAAAAATGCTTCTGAGGAAAGCACTGAAGGGTGTTTTCAAGAACAGTCATAGACAGCCCAGGTTGTCCATAGGCAGGACATGACGGGCGTTGGTTTTTCAAATGTACCAACAGCCCAACCTTTAAAACAGTGAGCTGACAGGCCTGTGCGGTGTTACAATGGCATATGACAAAAGGCAAATTACACGTATTAGAACAGCTGGTATAGGAAGAGCTGAATGATCGACACAATGAAGAATCTACCAGCCCATGGAATTCCCCTGTATTGTTAATCAAGAAAATGGAGGGTGTTAACTGATTTAAAGCCATAAATAAAACAATTCAGCCAATGCAATCTTTATAGGCCTGTAATCACTTCTCATTCTCTGCTACCCAAGGCACGGCCTATTATACTGATTGACTTAAAAAATTGCTTTTTCACAATCTTTTTGCCTGAGCATGATAGGGAAATGTTTACTTCCTCATACCTACTTATAATAATAATTGTCCAAAAAAGAGATATCATCGGAAAAATCTACCACAAGGAATGTTAAACAGTCCCACCTTGTGCCAGTATTTTGTACAAGAGCCATTAGAAATAATTATTAAATAGTTTCCTCAAACTATAATTTACTGTTACATGGATGATATCGTCTTGGCTGAATCAGACAAGACATTTTAGAAAAATGTTTGATGAAGTAAAGAGAATTTGCCTTGTTGAGGATTGCGAATTGCTCCTAAAAAGATGCAACGAGATCCTATCAGTTATCTAGGATATATGGTTTATAGAAAATTTGACCATAAAAAGTACAAATTAGGAGAAAACAATTACAAACTCTTAATGATTTTCAAAACTTGCTAGGAGATATTACTGGCTGTAGCCCACAACTAAGTTAATTATCCAAGAGCTGAGTAATTTATTTCAAAACTTACAAGGTAATAAGTACTCAAATAATCCAAGAAAATGATCAGCTGAGGTAGAAAGAGAATTGACTCTGGTTAAAAAAAAAAAAAAAAAATTACAGGATGCAATGTGGGTCACTTGGATCCAAAGCTGGATTGGTTTTTGTTTGTTTGTTTGTTTGTTTGTTGCCTTCTACTCATTCTTCCAGGAATTCTTATGCAGAGAGAAGATAATATCTTAGAATGGATATTTTTATCACAAAAACTGAGTAAAAAAATTAAAGACCTATATAAAAAAGGATCCCCGATTGATTCTGAAAGTAAACATGAGACTTCCTCAATTAGCAGGAATAAACCCAATAGAAATTGTAGCAGCATTTGCTAATGCTGAAATCTCTTCATTGTGGGGAAAAAAAACATTGGAAAAGACTTGCCGTAATTTTGGGGGAGAGAATAATAACAAGTATCCCTAAAGCAGGAAACTTCAGTTTTCAGAAAGAACTAATCGGATCCCCCCTTATAGAATAAAAGGAACACCAATTTCTGGAAGCCCTACATTCTAAACGTATACAAATAAATCAAGAAAGACAGGTGATAAGTCAGAAAAAAAATAAGTAAAGTGGCTCAGAACCCTTATGATTCAATTAAAAATCAGAGCTGTGTGCTATTCTTATGCTATTATTATATTTTTCTGAATCTCTTAATATAATTACTGACTCTCAATATGAAGAGAGCTATTTTGCTTATAGAAACTGCTGATCTAATTCCAGATGATTCAGAATTAACTTTACTCTCTATTCAGCTATAAGAAATAATCAGAAATAGAAACCATGCATTATTTTTAACATATATCATGTCTCATACGAGTTTACCATACCTTCTAGCCCAAGGTAAAGACTGATCAGCTATTAATAGGAAATGTGGTAGACACCTCAGAATTTCATGAAAAAACAAAGACAAAAACAAAACATGTTAACAGCAAAGGTTTGAAGAAAGATTTTTTTCATCATTTGGCAACAGGCCAAGGAAATTATAAGAAAAATGTTCTACTTGTTCTTTGTATAACCAAACTCTATTACATGCAGGGAGGAAGTCAAAGGGTACCCAAAGAAATGAAATTTGGCAAATGGATATGTTTCATTTTGCACAGTTTGGGAAATTAAAGTATGTGCACCATACCATAGACACGTATTCAGGATTTCAGTGGGTAACTGCTTTAAGCTCTGAAAAAGCTCATTTTGTAATTACACATTTATTATAATTTATGGCTATTATACCTGTACAAATTCATTCTACTAGAGACAATGCCCCAGCATATGTCTCTAGTAAAATGAAAGTTTTACGCATCTTACAACATAAAGCATTTCACAGGCATACCTCACAATCCTACAGGACAACAGTTATAGAAATATCTAATAATACTTTAAAATGGATGTTTAATAAACTGAAAGAGGTAACAAAGACCCCCAGAGATCCATTGCATAAATGTTTTATTAACTTTAATATTTTTAAATGCTAATGAGCAAAACCACAGTAGCTGCTGAGAGATATTGGATTGTGGGGGGAAAAAACTGCAAAATTAAATCAGCTGGTATTTTTTTTTTAAGATGTGATAACATCAGAACGGAAACCAGAATTTGAATTCTATTAGGGAAGAGGTTCTGTGTCTGTTTCCACAGAAGAAGAAAAGCTGTGGATTCCACCAGAGCTAGTACAGATTAGATTAGAACAAGAAAGATCTCCTGAAGAAAGGGAGACCTTCTGAACACCACTGGCATGAACGCTGTGAGGAAGAAAGAGGTGCAGAAAACGACAGCACAGGTGACAACAGAAAATAACCCCCTGTCCAGGCACGGAGAGAGCCAGGGAAGTTGGAGAAGCCATGCTTAGTCCAACTAAGAGGCCTTTAAATGCTGCAAATTTGTTCCTAGCTATGGCGTCAATGATAACTACACATAGTAAAAAGAATAATCCAGATAGCCACAAAATAGAAACAGAACTAGCAAAGCCATCCGATAATTTAAAAGCAATTGTTATAGCTACTATACATAGTTTCCAAGTCAAAAGGATGTGCAGACAACTTGACCTCCTCTAGTGACTTACAAGCAAGTGTTTTTGCTTCTGAGCCAGCTATGGTGATCAGGCCCTGCACCTCCCCTGGGCAGCATAGTAGGATGTGGGGTTTGCAGGTGAACTGGCCCAGAGGCTGGAAGAGCCTACCCTCTGACCAGCTCAATTATCTCCCGTGCCCAGATCCGTGGCTTTGACATAGCCCAAGCCAACATCTACCCCATGGATGAACTGCTGGAGTGCATGATGGTGCTGGTCCTATTGATCCAAAATTATAGGATCTCCATGATACAGAGCGACAACATAGGCAAGAGGAGTCTCACTGAGGTTCCAGCATTGATAGGGGACAGCTCTCCCACACTCATGCCCTGTCTGGCTCCCCCGTACCTTGCCACCAGAGTCAGCTCTGCTGTGCTGCCCAGCTGACATGCAGGCACCTCTCAAGTGCTGCAGCCAGTGGGGGGCAGGGATAGCTCCCCCACACTAATGACCTTAGGGCCAACTGTCTTGCCTGCAAGAGAATGTGGCAAGGGGTGAGATGCAGGTAAGGCATTTCTTCCTGCCCAAGCCGCCTCACAGCGGACTGAGCATGGGGCCAGCTTTCCCATGCTTGTAGCCTGCTCAGCTGTTTCCCTTGCCAACAGGGTAGCTCAGACAAGGAGTAGGGTCGCCTCCGCATAATGCCACGGGCAGCAGTCTAGGCAAAGGACATCTGATGGCTTTTGGTGGTAACGTGGTCCTGAAACACCAACAGAAACGGCAGCTGCCATAGGACCACGGACCCAGACAACCCTCAGCAGAGCTGGGGCCAGATGTCCCCATGGCCATGGGTGGCGGTGCAGGCCATACAGATCACCTTGTCTCCCCTCAGCACACAGCCCTCAGACACTCACAATGTCTCCAATGGCATCTCAGACCATGGATATCCACTTGCCCTTTGGTGGAACCTTGGGACACAGACACGAACACAGATCGCGGCAGGAACGTGGACCCAGGCATGGCCTTTGGCATCAGCCCGAGCCAGGACCCCACCATGGCCTCCTCACATCTGCCTGTTTCGCACTGACACGGAGTCTCCAATTCCAGCCTCATTAACAGTCTATAAACCCCTGGGCTTCGCTTTCTCTTCCATCTCTCCACTGGGCACTCCATCTTTCCCATCTCTCCATCCATCACACATCTGTCCATTGCAGTGGTGCCCATGGCAGGCATTTGGGTGTCCTTCTTCCAGCCACCCTTGGCTGTGTGGCCAGTACATTAACTGTTATTTTTGTTCTCATTCTGTCATGAATTGCTTTTGTCTTAGTTGTGGATAAACATGTAAAATGTATTCTGTACTGAAAGTGTAAAAATTAGTGTGAGGCCTCAGTTTCCATTCAGAATGCTGATTTTAGCTGTATAGAAGTCCATTAAATAGCACAGTCTTGGGAGCTGCTAATTTGATGTGCATTTTTATTTATTTTCAAGATTTTCTTAATAAGGTCTATGAGTGGGGCAGTGAGCGGATCTGGGTGAAGGTCTGGAGGGAAAACCTTGGTCAGGTGAGCTGAGTGCCCGTGTTGAATACCTTGCAGTCACTCGTGGCTCCAGCTTCTCTGGTTTCCAAAGACACCGGTACTCATGTGCACATTCCCAAACACAGACACGTACACACAATCAAAAGTTAAAAACTGTTTAGTTCAGCCAAGTGCAGTGGCCCAGATATGTAATCCCAGCACTCAGGGAGGCAGAGGCAAAGGGATCTATGTGAGCTCAAGGGCAGCCTGGTGTACAAAGCCAGTCCAGTAAAGCCAGGGCTACACAAGCTTTATGTCTTGTAGATATGACAAGAAATCTCAACAATATGACTGTTTAAACAAGACCTGAACACACCAGGTGACCTTCCAAAGTGGACAAGGAAATAGCAAGGGGCCCCGTCCCGAGATGAAGAGTAACAAGCAGTTACAACTGAGTGAGGGAGAATCAGTCTTCCCCAAGGATGAGCCCCCTAATGGTGATCCAATCCCAAGCGGTCAGATCTAAAGGAAATATGTGTTCATGCATATTAAACTGACTCTGTCGATTAGATTTGTATTTTTATTCTCTTTATGCATGTGAGAGGGAATGAAAAGAATAAGAAGCCATTGATCTGAAGGGGATGGAGAGACGTGTGAGGAGTGAGAGCAATAATGAGTAATATATTACATTTTAATTTTTCTTTTAACTTAAAGTGCTAAGCGCACTAACAGTAAAATTAAAACCAAACTATCTGTACATCTTACGAAGCTACTGAGATCAGGGCTATGTCCATCTGCCAGAGTGGAGCTGCCGAATCTCCACCCTGATCCATGGAGTCCTCCTTTACTTTTATGTAAAAAGAGAACAAAATAGATCTTATTACTTTCCTGTGTTCAATTTATTTAGTAGATATGACCAACATGGAGCTTGTTGCCTTGTTTTAAAAGATTCTCCCCAACTGAGCGCCCATATAATTAAGATTACTTTATCTATAATGGTTTTGTAGCTTATCTGTGTGTGCAGATATCGTGCCATTTACATACTGTCCCTTTTCAGGGGGATTTACCAACTTTACTTGTGTAAGTAATGTGTAGCCCAAAACAGTGATCCCTTCAATGTGCACAGAAAAGGCAAAAGGTAATACACATTTGGACTACACGATTAATTTTGATGCAACTAATTTCAGGACTTTAGTTTACAACTAAGATAAAACATCCACTGGTCCCAAAGTATAAAAGGAGGAAATTTAAAAATATCTCAAATACATGAATGAAAGAGCAGGAGTCCAGGTAGGTCCCTGGGCTACTGGGATGTGGCCCCACACACCCCTGTCCTCAGGGCAGGCCAGCCTGTCTCACCCAGAGCTGGCCTCACCCAGCTCTCACCATCTTGTGCTCTAAGCTCAGATTCTCAGCGTCCTCCAGTCCAGATCAGTTTTTTCAAGGGCTGTATCCCTGTCTCTCACTCCTAGATCATCAAATCATCATCCAAGATCTTAACAAGGTCCTTGCTTGTCTATAGAAAATGCAAGGCAAAGCTGCAGAAAATACCCTGGAAGTCCCCAGTAGGGAAGCCAAAGCTGATCTACTGAGCATTAAACTCAATCCTGAAGCTCTTGCCCCAGAGATAAATAGCTACCTAATAAACAAGTACCTACACCCGTCATTTTGATTTGTTATTACACTTAACTGTGTATGACAGAAACACATGATCAGTGGACATGGGTCAAACACTTGCTTTGAGATTCCTCTGTGACTTCCTAGAAGTTTCTGGAGAATCAGAGTGAGTTAGGGTTAGCTCATCAGACTATTCAAACAGATTGTTCCACAGTATAAGCAGTCGTCCTGAAGGTTAGTGACATGATGTACTGCATTGTTGACTGCCTAGGTCAATATGGTGCTGTATCAAGTCTCTAAGTACTGTGTATAGTAGTGCTATAATCGTTGATAAGATAAATTGGTTGTCAGTATTATTTTATAAAGAAAGAAAGAAATTAAAAGAGAAAGAAGGGAAAAAAGAAGGAAGGAAGGGAAGAAGGAAGGAAGGAAGCAAGCAAGGAAGAAAGAAGGAAGAAAAAAACCAAAGAAATCAAAATAGATCTTATCAGAATACAAAAAGTTTTAAGAGTCAAAGAAGGACTCACTTTTGTCTCAGCTCAGACACAGTGGACTTCCTGTGTTCTCAGGACCTCCTCAACCACAGTCTCTACACTGTCTACTCTCTTGGACTTCATAGGAGGTCAATGTTGTGACAGTGTCATCTTTACCCAAATCGACGCCAATCAGAAGCCGAGGTGCACAGGTTTTAAATGCCTGTGAGCCCACGGAGCACAAACCTGCTTCATCCCCTTCCCAGGGCTGGGTCTCCTCTGCCCTCCTCTGCCAGAACAGCCATTCTGGGAAGATGCCACCAGTCCTGATTCTCCTGACCTTTCTCCTGCCACTTGGAGCTGGTGCAGGTGAGTGAACAACCCTGTCCCAGAGCAGCCATCCATGACCCCTCTGCTGTCCTTCTGCCCAGCAGTTGTCAGGAATTGTCCTGACTGCACCCAGCAGCTTTCTGAAACTCAGGTCCCATGCCAAACCCAGACTTGGGAATCTAACACTGACTAGATTGCCACAGGGTCTGAGGAAGGGAGGTGCTCTCAGAAAGCTTAGAAGGCACTAGCTTCTCCCAGCTTTTCTTCACCACCTGGAGATTGGATCATCCTTAGAAAGAGATGTGACAGAGACTGCAAAGATACAAAATTTACATCACTAACTTACTTGAGCCCAGGGAAAGGGCAGCTTTACTGAGCAGCATGCAAGCGGGTGAGGCCACCAGCTCAAGAACATGAGCATCATTTATTAACCTTCTGAAGAAAGAGCCCAGGGTGCCAAGAAGCCTGCCCTGCACACTGCGCTAGCTCTGCAGTCGAGCTGTAGGTGCCTCTCCACCTCTTCCTGTAACGCCCCAGCTGTTCCATCCCTCCTGGCACACTGCTCCAATGTCGCCCAGGCTCTGAATCCCCACAGCCCTGCACCACCAGCTCTGGATAACCAGAAGTCACTCAGCCATGCAGCCAAGAGCATTTACTGAGAGCCCAAGACATGTTGGGCATGAGAATAGGAGACAGTTAGAAAAATCCTGCCCATAGGGCTTGTGGGTAAAAGGTGTGGAAATGACACCAATCAAGATTAGAGGGGTGAGAGTGACTCACTACCAAAGGAAAACCAACAGCAAGACACCACCCAGGGTCCCTCAGCCTCCAGCATGATGAAGACTGAACTTATCCCTCCATGTATTTGTAAAGCAGGGCCTGGAGGACAATGCTGCCCACCCCTTCTCAGAGCAGGACTCTGAGGCTCAAGATTCAGCAAAGATTATTCCATGTGCAAGGAATCCTGTCTGTGACAGCCTTGGGGACTGTAGATCCCATCCCCAACCTCCCCCTTTCTTCTGAGGTCTTCTCTTCTGACCTCATCTATTTCCAGGAATCCCATATTTTAACCTTTACTTTTCAGAGGAGATTATCGGGGGCCATGAGGTCAAGCCCCACTCCCGCCCCTACATGGCCTTTATTAAGTCTGTGGATATCAATGGGAAGAAGGGTAACTGCGGAGGCTTCCTGATTCGATACAACTTCGTGCTGACAGCTGCTCACTGCAATGGAAGGTGAGGAGAAGCCGCTCGCCCACATTTGCTGGCCCGCACAGGATCTTGTGTCCTTTATTGTTCCCCTGAGAGCTCACTAGAAGGCAGGACTGTGAAAACAGAACTCTGATACCAGTACATTTGAGGTGAAAGGGTGAGAGGGCAGAGTCAGCAGCACCCTTGAGCTGATCACCTGCACTGGACAAATTAAAGCAGTGGTTGAAGTGACAGTTCATGCTAAGCACCAGTGCAAACTTTGGAATATTGCCTAGAAGTAAGAGGGAGCCTCAAGGAGTCTCATGTCCTTGAGAAGCAGAGAGCAGTAGGTCAGACACAGAGGCCCTCCTGTGTCTTCAAGTCCCCTCAGCTAAATTCCCACATCTCTCAAGTCCACTCTGCTCTCTGCACAGCTCAATGACAGTCACGCTGGGGGCCCACAACATCATGACAAGAGAGAAGACACAGCAGGTCATCCCTGTGGAAAAAGCCATTCCCCACAGGGACTATAATCCTAAAGCCCGCTCCAATGACATCATGCTGTTAAAGGTGAGAACTGCACCCTGCCCACCCACCTCCTCCACTCACCCCTGTTCTCCCATCTCCTCCACTCACCCCTGTCCTCTGATCTCCTCCACTCACCACCCTACAACACACCTACTTCCTGTGCTCTGCTTGGTGCAGGATTTGTCCTTCCCCTCCTGCTCTGATCCTGCTTCTTCCCTCCCTTCCATCCTGGCTTTCAGTGACCCAGGGAAGTAGACTCCTGGCTGAGCTGGTCTCTCCTGCCTCTTCCTTATCAGCTAAAGAGAAAGGCCAAGAGGACTAGAGCTGTGAGGTCCCTCAGCCTGCCCAGCCGCTATGACCGTGTAAAGCCTGGGGACGTGTGCCATCTGGCTGGCTGGGGATCAAATTCCACTGAGAACATTTTACTGACTGCCGGCCTTCAAGAGGTTGAACTGATCGTCCAGGAGGACCAGAAATGCAAAAATCACTTCCGTCACTATTCCAAAACCACAGAGATTTGTGCTGGAGACCCGAAGAAAGCAAAGGCTGCTTTCAAGGTGGGGTTTAAGCATTTAACAGACAAAATGCAATGAGAGTTGAATCTGGGAGAGGACTTAGTGTGAAAATGGCCACACCTCAAGCCTCAGGGAAGGGAAGGGACAGCCCTGTAGGTCTCCTGTTAGTCCCTGGTGTGGGTGTGGCAAGAGTGGAGGGTGTATGAATTACCCAGAGCATCCCTGAGGACTTCAGGGAAAGCCAGGGATGGAGCTAGAAGGAAAAGCTGGGCTCCCTGGAGCTCTGACACTGAGGGAGATTGGAAAGCCTGCCCTGGCCCTGACAGCCTTGCCAGGAGGATGTAGGGGCAGCAGAGCCAGAGGGAACCAGGCTCAGTGCTTCCTTCCTCTGCCCACAGGGTGACTCTGGGGGACCCTTCGTGTGTGACAACAGAGCTTATGGAGTTTTAGCCTATGGAAAATCCAAGAGGATCGCCTCTGCAGTCTTTATGAAGGTCGTCCACTTCCTGCCCTGGATAACTAGAAACATGAAGCTCCCCTAACAGCTCTTAACCTGCCTGTGCAGGACCAGCTTGTCTGTGCACAGACAAGAACTGCAGGGAATGGGCCGCAAAGGCACAAAATTCATAATAAATAATCTCCAGAGTGAACATAACCAAAGTTCTTTGTTGTTTGAGCCACTTCATTGTTCGTGCGCCTCGCTGGTCCAGGCAGCCCTCTCCTATCAATTCTGGGCTTTGCTTCCTCCTCCTTTCCAGCCTCTCCTCTGCTGGAACTTCAGGCTACACAATTCACACATATTCATCATGTTACATGGGGGGGGGGTGTTTAGAGAGAATCTCTCGTGTACTCTATGGAAACATCACCTGTTAATAAAAGCTGATGGTCCACAGCTGAGGCAGGAAATAGGAGGTGGGCATCCCAGCAGAAGGAAATGAACACTGAGATAGAGTCAGAGGTACAAGATTGGCCCCAGACTCAAAGACAGACACATGAAACTGAAGAGAGCTAATGAGCCATGTGACACAGAGAATAGAATAAGTGGGTGAAATAAGTTATGAGCCATTTGGGGAAGAAAGCTTATAAACTAGGCATTTATTCACAAATAGCAAAGTCTCTGAGTCATTATTTCAGGAACTGGGGCACCAGTAGAAAATCCCGAGATTCCAGTAGGGTAGGTTGTTGTTTCTTAGTTTTTCTTTTTGAGATTGGACCTCACTGAATAGCTCTCACTGGCCTGGAATTTACTGTGTAAAGCAGCCTGGCCTTAAACCCACAGAGATCTGCCCTTCTCTGCTTCTCCAGCGCTGGGATTAGAGGTGTATGGCCTATCCAGCCACAAACCTATTTTAACTCTCAACCCTCCAAGGTTGGCTTTCTCACACACAACCATCAGGAGGCGACTGCACTGCCGAGGTGCCATACGCTCAGTCACTGGTTTTCATACTTAGCTCCAGAAATGAATCTTCCCGGGCCTAGGACATTCCTACCATCTCTGAGCCACCTTCATCAAGCCCCAACACTTGGCAGAGAGTCGAACCAGGCACTGGGTGAAGGGAGATTTGACCCTTGGACTTTAGAAGGTGTGGGCTGTGCCAGCCATTCAGTTTCCTGTTCCCAGGACCTTTCCCTCCCTAATAGGACAGGCTACTCTCACCACCTGAACTGTCCACAGTCTAGAAGGCTGACACATCCCTCCGAAGGCCCCAGGTTCACCTTGGTCCCTTTCCCAGCCCAGCACAGAGCTCAGTCAATTTCTTTAACCCTTGCTGACCTTCCAGTGTTTTCCATCTGACTTCCTCCAGCCCCACCTCCCCCAGGCCTGACTTAAGCCAGCCTCTCACTCCTCTACCCACAAGTTCCAAACGCTGTGGAGTCTCCTCTACCTCACATTCCAGCTAACTTGGGTTTCCAGTCACCTGATGCTCACCCCTCCCACCTAGGCTGGCTGAGCCCTGTTCCAACCCAAGTCTTGCATGAAGAGAGAGGATCAGAAATGACCTCCAGTCTCTCAACAACCCTAGCTCAGCATAGAACCTTGGCCTCCCCCTGATGGCCACATGAGAATATGGCAGTTTTGCGCCTGAGGCTCCAAGGGATGCTAGGCTACATCAACCAACCTTGGTAGGTCTCTGGCTTTGTATCTGGTACACAGTAGACTCCTTCTTCATCTTTATCCTCTTCACTGGATAGTTCAGTGTGACACAAACATATCTAAATTTGGAATTCACAAAAAATTAAGTTTTAAAAAAATGATTAAATTAAGGAAACAGCCAGCAGGGGTGAGCCACAGGCTTTCCCCTGAGCCCCATTGTCCGCTTTCCCCAGGAGGCCTGCAGGGCCCCAGGAACATCCAGTGTAGACACCCGACCCTGCTCCATCAGTCCCCTGCGTTGCAGGTCTACCTGGAACACAGCCAGAGGAGGTGAGCTACAGGCTTGCCCCAAGCCCCTTCAGCTGCCTTCCTTAGGAGGCCTGCAGGGCCCCAGAAACATTCAGTTTAGACTCCTCCTGGCCTGTTCCTTGCCTTCCTGGTCCTCTGGGAGCACAGCCAGTAGAGGTGAGCTGCACACTGTCCCCTGAACTCCATTGTTAGGCCCATAGCTCTGACTCCCTTCACGAGGAGGCCTGCAGGAACATTCAAATCCACCTGGGGTACAGCCAGGTTGCTTCCTGAACCCCATTGTCAGGTCCAAGGCTCTGACACCCTCCTGAGGAGTCCTGATCTCAGCTAACACTGAGACCAACCAGATGGCAAAAGGCAAGCATAAGAACACAATCAACAAGAGCCAGGGCAATATGGCACCACCACAGAGGCCTGCTATTCTACTACAGCAAGCCCTGGATATCCCAACACAGAAGCACAAGAAGATGGCCTTCAATCCAACCTTATAAAGATGTTAGAGGTCTTTCTACAAGAAATGGATAAATCTCTTAAAGAAACACAGAAAAACACAATCTAGCAAGTGAAGGAAATGAATAAAATGGTTTAAGACCTGCAAATAGAAATAGAAGCAATAAAGAAAACACAAACTGAGGGACTCCTGGAGATGGAACACAGGGAAGAGAACAGGAATTACAGACGCAAGCATCACCAACAGAATACAAGAGATGGAAGAGAGAATCTCAGATGTAAAGATCCGATTGGAGAGATTGATATATTAGTCAAAGAAAATGTTAAATCTGAAAAGTTCCTGACACAAAACATTTAAGAAATCTGGAATACTATGAAAAGACTGAACCTAAGAATCATAGGAATAGAAGAAGACTCTCAGCTCCAAGGCCCAGGAAATATTTTCAACAAAATCTTAGAAATAAACTTCCATAACCTAAAGAAAGACATGCCTATAAACATACAAGAACCCTACAGAACACCAAATAGATTGGACCAGAAAAGAAATATCTTCTGCCAGAAAATAATTAAAACACTAAAGGGACAGAACAAAGAAAGAACATTAAAGCTGCAAGGGGAAAAAAAGCCAAGTAACATATAAAGGCAGAGCTTTCATAGTTACAGCTGACTTCTCGGCATAGACTCTGAAAACCAGAAGGGCCTGGGCAGAAGCACTGCAGACTCTAAGAGACCACAGATGTCAGCCCAGACTACTATAACCCAGCAAAACTTGTAATCACCGTAGATGGGGGGAAAACAACATATTCCATGACAAAACCAAATTTTACCAATATCTATTTACAAATCAAGCCCATACAGAAGATACCAGAAGAAAATGCCAACCTAAGGAGGTTAACTACACTCAACTACATAACACCATACCTGCAAAACCAAAAGAAGGGAAACACAAGCACTCTCTCTCTCTCTCTCTCTCTCTATATATATATATATATATATATATATGTACTTGAAGCTCAAGTTAGAGCAGTAAGACAACTAAAGGAGATCAAGGGGATACAAACTGGAAAGGAAGAAGTTAAATTACTGCTATTCATAGATGATATAATAGTATATATAAGTGACTCCCCAAAATTCTGCCAGAGAACTCCTACAGCTGATAAACATCTTCAGCAAAGTATCTAGATACAAAATTAACTTAAAAAACTCAGTAGCCCTCTTTTATACAAGTGATAAACAGGTAGAGAAAAAAAAATAGGGAAACAACACCCTTCACAATAGCCATAAATAATATTAAAAAAATCTTGGTGTAACTCTAGCCAAGCAAGTAAAAGACCCAAATAACAAGAAATTCAGGTCTTTTTTTTTTTAATTCAGGCCTTTAAAAGAAGAAATTGAAGGAGATATCAGAAGATGGAAAGATGTCCCATATTCATGAATCAGTAGGATTAAAATAGTGAAAAAGGCCATCTTACCAAAAGCAATCTACAGATTCAATGCAATTCCCATTAAATTTCTAATGCAATTTCTTATGGGCTTCAAAAGAGCAATTCTTAACTTCAAATGGAAAAGCAAAAAAACAGGATAACTAAACCAATCCTGTACAATAAAAACCTGGAGGAGGTATCACATTGTATTGGCATAAAAACAGATTGATAAATGGAATTAAATCAAAGACACAGAAACAAACCCACACACCTACGAACACCTGTTTTTTCCACAGGACAAGATTATTCAATGGGAAAAATAAAGCAGCTTTAAAAAATGGCCCTGGTCTAGCTGGATGTCTGCATGTAGAAGAATGGAAATAGATCCATATTTATCACCCTGCACAAAACTCATGTGCAAATGGATCAAATACATCAACATATAACCGAGTACACTTAATCTACTAGAAGACAAAGTGGAAATGACCTTGACTATATTGCTACAGGAGACTGCTTTCAGAGCAGAACACCAAAAACTCAGGCCCTAAGATCAAAAATTAATAAATGGGACCTCCTGAAACTGAAAAGCTTCTGCAAGGAAAAGGACACTGCCAATAGGACAAAACAGAAACCTGCAGATTGGAAAAAGATCTTCACCAACCCTACATCCCACAGAGGGCAAATATCCAAAATATATAAAGAACTCAAGAAATTAAACACCAACAAACCAAATAACCCGATTAAAAAGTGGGTTACAGTGCTAAACAGAATCCTCAACAGAGGAATTGCTGATGGCTGAGAAGCACTTATAGAAATGTTCAATTTCTTTAGTCATCAGGAAAATGCAAATCAGAATGACTCTGCGATTCCATCTTACACAAATTTGTACAACCACTTTGGAAATCAATCTGGCAGTTTCTCAGAAAAATTGGGACTAGTTCTACCTCAAGATCCAGCTATACCAGTCGTGGGCATACTAAAAAGATGTTTCACCATACCATAAGGACATTAGCTCAACTATGTTCATAGCAGCTTTATTTGTAATAGCCAGAAACTGGAATCAATCTAAATGTTCCTAAACCAAAGAATGAACAGAGAAAATGTGGTACATTTACACAATGGAATACTACTCAGGTGTTAAAAACAAAGACAATCATGTAATTTGGAGGCAAACAGATGAAACTAGAAAAAATTATCTTGAGCTAGGTAACACAGAAAGACAAACATGTCATGTACTCACTTATATATGGATATTAGTCATAAAGTAAATGGTAACCATGCTACAATCTACAGACCCAAAGAAGCTAACAAGAAGGATGCAAGAGAGGGTGTTTGATTCTTACTCAGAGGGGAAATAAACTAGACATCCGAAGCAGATGGAGGGAAGGAACTGGGTAGGAGAGGGGTTGGGTATGGGATTAGGGGTGCAGATCAGGTATAAGAAGGACAGTGGGTTGGGGGTAGAACTCGGAGAGAAAATGAAAATCCATGGGAGGGTGTCTCTGGGATGGGGAGGCTCCCTGGAGTCTACGGGGGTGGCCCCAGCTGAGACTTCTAGCAGCAGGAGATATGGAACCTGAAGTTGTTACCTCCGATAGCCAGCTAGGACTTCCAGTGTAGGAGTGGGACTACCAACCCACCCATAAAACCTTCGACTCAAAATTTGTCTTGCCTGCAAGAAGTGTAGGGGTAAAGATGGAGCAGATATTGAGGTGATATCCAACCAGCGACTGGCCCAACTTGAGATCCCCCCCATGAGAGAGAGCCAACCACTGACAATATCAATGATACTCTGCTTTGCTTGCAGACAGGAGCCCAATATAACTGTCTTCTGAAAGGCTTCATCCAGTGGCAGATGAGAACAAATACAGAGACCCACAGCAAACACTAGACAGAGCTTGGGGAGTTTTGCAGAAGAGTGTGGGGAACAATTGAGTGAGCCAGTAAGGTCAAGGACACCACAAGAAGATCTACACAGCAGTCATGTTTTAAAATACTATTAAATTCTCTATATTCTAACAGCGCCATGAGTATATCTGGTACGGTTCAGAAGACAGTGTGTGAAAATGGGAGATAGTTGAAAAACCTGTGGTTTTCAGTGTACCTCATGCGGAGCCCTCATGGAAAAAGGTGAGCAGGAGAAAGGGAAGCAGAGAGGCTTTAGCTTGCTTGACATTCAAACCATGGGCCCCGCCACTCCAGCTGGAGTATAAGACAGTTCACAGTGACCCATGTGACCCTAGGAAGTCCCTCACACAGCACCCTTGGTGAATTATGCCTTTTTTGCCTTCTCTCTTACATTACATCCTGACCATAGTTTCTCCTCCCTCTACTTTTCCAAGTGCCTCAGATGCAGACTCAGAAAAACCCAGCATCTCCCTCAGATTAACTCCTCTCCCATTTTCCTTCAGAAAAGGGCAGGCTTCCTAGGGATACCAACCGAACACAACTCAGCAAGTTACAATAATACTAGACACAAACATTCATATCAAGACTAGATGAGGCAACCTAGTAGAAGGAAAAGGGTCCTAAGAGTAGGCATGCCCACTCCCACTGTCAGGAGTCCCACAAGAACACAGCCTAGGAGTCTCCAAGCTACTTTGTGTACATACATGCAGAGGACCAGGCTCAGACCCACACAGGCTCTGTGATTGTCATTTCAGTCTCTGTGAGCCCCTATGAGCCCTGCTTGGTTGGTTCTGAGGGCCGTGTCCTCCTAGTGTCCTTGACCCCTTCGGTGCCTAAAATCATTTCTCCTCCTTTTCAGAGATGGTTCCACCTAAAGTTTGGCTCTGAGTCTCTGCATCTGCTTTCATCAGTTGCTGGAGGAAACCTCTCTGACGACGACTGGGCTAGGCACCCACCTATGAGTACAGTAGAATATCATTAGGAATCAATTCATTGACTTCTGTTTTTACGGCCAGTTGTGTTTGGCTCTATCCTTGCCTCTGGGCTATACAGCCTCTGCTTCTTGATCATCAGGCAGTGTCAGGCATGGGCTCCCTTTTGCGGTATGAACCTCATGTTGAACCAGACATTCCATGTTGGCCTCTCTGCATTTGGGTGTTCTCACTCAGGATGAATTTTTTTTAACTTCCATTCATCTGTCTGCAAATTTCATGATGTCATTTTTGAACAACTGAGCAATACTGCATTGTGTGAATGTACCACATGTTCTCGATCTGTTCTTCTGTTGAAGGACATCTAGGTTGTTTCCAGTTTACAGCTATTATGAATAAAGCTACTATGAACATAAATGAGCAAGTCTCCTTGTGGTAGGATGGAGCAGCCTTTGAGTATGTGCCCAAGAGTGTTAGAGCTGGGGGTTGAGTTATATCAATTTCCAATTTTCTGCGAAACTGCCATATTGATTTTCATAATGGTTGTATACATTTGTACTCCTGCCAGCAATGGAGAAGTGTTTTCCTTGCTTTGCATTCTCGCCAGCATGAGCTGTCACTTGTGTTATTGAGCCTATTACTTCTGACAGGTGTAAGATAGGATCTCAAAGTAGTTTTGATTTACATTTTCCTGATGACTAAGGATGTTGAACATTTCTTTAAGTGTTTCTCAGCTATTTGAGATTCTTGTATAGAGAATTCTCTACTTGGATCTGCACCCCATTTCTAATATGATTCCTTGGTTTGGTTTCTTGAGTTCTTTGAATACTTTGGATATTAGTTTTCTGTCAGGGCTAATATCACCCCCAAAATCAGTACAGGACATACTGAGACACCAAATTCTCAGCACAAAGGAGATGTATTCCCCCAGAAGGCCAAGGGAAGTGGGGCTTCCATGGAAGCAGCAGCAGCAAGTGCAAGCAAGCAAGAAAGGCAAGAGAAGCCAGAGAGAACAGGTGTTTCTTCAGGAGTCAGGTTTTAAGTGGTAAAAGAAGAATCGGTGCTGGGGTCAGCTGTAAATCCTTATTAGACATCTTAGCTATAGTCTCAGAAATGAGTCAGTGGCCAAACAAGAGAAAGGACCATGGCAACTTAAAAATATAATCTAATAGTTTTTAGCAATGGGTAAAATGGTAAAAGTCAAAACCCATTGGTGCCATGTAGCCATGCTCAGGCGTGATAGAGCTGTTCCTGAGGTTGGTGAAAATCTTCCCCCATTCTGTAGGCTTACATTTTGTCCTATTGGAGGTGTCCTTTGCATTACAAAAGCTTTATAGTTTCGTGAGGTCCCACTTGTTGATTGCTGATCTTAGTGCCTGCGCTATTGGTGTTCTGTACAGGAAGTCGCTGTTTTCCATCGTGTAGCATCTTCTGTGATTTTTTTTTTTTGGTAATGTCTTAAAACTTCAGAAAGAAATAAACCACATGTTCTGTTTCACATGTGAAATAGTATAGTGTAAAGAAAGAACAAGAGAACAAAAAAAGGCTAAACATACGGAAAAGACAAAGAAGTGAACATGCGTGGAGGACATGAGTTCTGGACATTTGTTAAACTAATTGTTCTAATTCTGTAATGGATTCTTTTTTTGGTTTCGTAGTGAATAAGCAGTCAAAATATATTCTGAACTGAAAGTGCAAAATTTAATGTGATGTTTCATAGCTTTCATTCTGAATGCTGATTTTAACTGAAGAGACGTTCATTGAGTATTGTGGACTCCGAGTATGGTTAGTTTTGCTGTGTTTTTCTTTCTTTCCAGGGTTTTCTTAATAATGAGTTTTATGGGTTGGGTAGTGGAAAGGAGTTTGGAAGAGATTGGGATAGAAAATCATGATCAGAATATATTGTATCCAGGAACTTATTTTCAATTACAAATGGTATCTTAACAAGGGTAAATGGCAGAAGCCATTCTATTTTTATAGACTAGCTCAGGGGCCCTGTGGGCTGCACATGGCCCAGAACTGCCATAAACACAGCCATTTAAAAATCGTAAGCTCAGTAAAAACATGATTAGACTTTGCGCGCGCGCGTGTGTGTGTGTGTGTGTGTGTGTGTGTGTGTGTGTGTGTGAATTTCCTTTGTAACTCTATTGTGTGGCTCTTCTTCATGAACTTTGTAGAGGATGAAATGTTTCAATGTTGGACAGAAAGAATGTAAGCGTTCTCTTGATGTTGGTACACATACGTGACTGCCATTTTGGTGGCAGTGTGAGGTTGCCAGTGTTTCCTCTTCCAACTGCAGACAGCCTCGCTGGCACCGTAAAGTTTGTACCTGCTCCTTGTCACTTAGAAAATAAAACGCAGAGATTATCAATATCGACATGTAAATATTTTAAACTACACTTGCAGACAGTGGGTGTGTAGCGGTGTCTGGAAAACAAGTAAACATTCTTTTCTGGACATTAAGGGCACACACACCTCAGCCACACACCCCTCACACACACAGCTCCCCACACCACGCTTCACTTGGCACTGCAGCAGCTGAGATGTTGAAATACTCAAGCCAGTTTTCATAGTAAAAGGAAATATAGTTCCTTATCTATTATTCTTTTTAATCACAGCATGGCTTCTACACCATCATAGAGAAAACAAGTAAAAAAAAGGGGGGGGGAGAGAAGAAGCTGACAGTGGAGGCACACACCTTTAAACCCAGCACTGGGGAGCTGAGGCATGGCGGTCTCTGAGTTCAAGTCCAGCCTAGTCTACAGAGAGTTACAGATCAGACATGGCTACACAGAGAAACCCTGTCTCAAAAAAATCATAAAAAGACAAAGGGAAAAAAAGACAAAGGGATTCATAGTATCAACAGCAGATCATGTAATCACCGGACTGAGCTCATGCCTAAAGCTGGGGCTTGCAGAGGACATCAAGAAAATTTGTACACAGAGAAGGTCTCAGTGGGAATGGGCTGAGATTGAGAGGGGACAATCCTGAGTGAAAATGATCAAAATATATTGAATACATGTATGAAGCTGTCAAAGAATAAAACATAAATGTTAAAAGAAATTTTGAGGGCAGCTCAGGCTTCATGTGGGTCCATTAGTAAGGGGAGCAGGGCCTGTCTCTGACATGGACTCTGTTGCCTGCTTTTTGATCACTTCCACCTGACAAGACTGCCTTGCCAGGCCACAGGGGAAGAGGTTGAACTCGGTCCTGATGTGACTTGATGAGTTGGGATATGTGGGTAGGGGAGCTCCCCTTTTCTGAGGAATAGGGAAAGGGGCAGGTAGAGTGGGACTGGGAGGAGAGAAAAGCAGGGGGCTACTACTGGGATATAAAGTAAATTAATTATTAGGAAAGAAAATTTGATGCAAAAAGTATTAAAAATGAGTAACATCATATAAATCATCATTAGAACTAAATTTTATAAGTGTCATGGATGAAATCATCTCCAGGGCCAGGAATTCCTAAAGAGTCCTCATGCTGACTCTGGTGACCTAATGTACATTTCAGGAGTAGAGGACTCATCTCAGCAGAGGACATTATCACAACATTATCAAGTTGCTCAGAGTGGCTGGCACAGAATTTGTACCAGAACTTGACAACGAACACCGACTTACCTACTGGGCCTTTTAGTGGATTTCACTGCTCGTTTCATCTTTAAGGGAAAACCAACTTGTCAATACCAAGTTTCAAACCATAAGTGTTCCACATGAAGGTGGAATCATGGAGACCTCAATTTAAAGCAAATAATTCTATGCATGTCAACAGAGCTGAATACAGTTTGTGGACAGTGATGCAGCCTTGCCTTGCTCTTCCATTTGACATGAGAATCTGAAAACACATTTCAAGATTTCCAGAAATATTGTCACAATTTTGGTATACTCAAAAGTCCATTTTCAGTTGAGATAGATAGATAGATAGATAGATAGATAGATAGATAGATAGATAGATAGATAGAACCTGCTGATTTTCAGATGGAATGCGGAGAACTGCAGTTCTCATTCAAACTAAAAAATATTTTTGATCATATCCAATCATGACCTTTGCGGGGCTTATGTAGGTCTTTCTCAGAGACAAATGCTCACCCAGTTTTCAAGCCACCACTATGTTACAGAAGCTACAGCTGTGAGCAACTAGTTTCAAGAACTGAGCACACAGGACTGGAGAGATGGCTCAGATGTCATAGCAGCACACACTGCTCTTGCAGAGGGCCTGAGTTCAGTTCTGTGCAGCCATGGTGAAAAGCTCGTGGCCAACTGTAGCTTCAGCTTTTCTGGTTTCCAAGGCCACCTGTACTCATTTGCACATACCTGAAGCTGTGACTGGAAATCAGGATCCCAGGTGGATCCCTGGGTTGCCTGGATGTGCCCCACCCCTTCACACATACCCTTGTTCTCGGGGAAAGACCAGCCTGCCTCACTCAGAGCTGGCCTTACACAGCTCTCACCATCTTGTGCTCTAAGCTCAGATTCTCAGCTCCCTCCAGTCCAGATCAGCCTTTTCAAGGGCTGTATCCCTGCTCTTTCTCTCTCCTGGATCTAGATCATTAAATCATCATCCAAGATCTTAACAAGGTCCTTGTTTATCTATAGAAAATGGTAGACAGAGTTGTTGAAAATACCCTTGGAGTCCTCAGCAGAGAAGCCAATGCTGATCTGCCCTGACCCAGTGGGAGTTTAACGGGTTCCTAAGGAGGGATGAAATGAGTGGGGTGGGACAAGAGATGTGAAGAATGAAGACCAAGACAGGCTGTCTCATCAAGGTATGGTTATTTGAAAATTTTCACACAACTTTATAGGGAGAAGGCAGCGAAGGGGAAGGATAGTTTATTTTTGCAGGAGATAGCAAAGTGTTTTATGGTGCAAGATACTGCACCTGCAAGATACTGTAGGAATGTTAACTAAGAGAGATACCACAAGAATGTTTCCTAAAGATATCTCAAGTATGCTCCAAGCCCAACGAGCAGATGTTCTCACATAAATCTCTCACCCATGACCTTAAGTCCTAGTGCAGCTGTTGGTAACTTTGGCTCCCAGCACTGATCTAATCTCACTGAGCATTAAACTCAATCCTGAAGCTCTTGCCCCAGAGAAAAATGGCAATATCTAATAAACAGGTACCTACACGTGTTTTTGGGATTAATTATTGCACTAACTATGTATGATAGTAGCACGTGAGCCCTGGACATGGGGCAAAGATTTGCCTTGAGATTCCCCTGTGACTTCACAGCAGTTTCAGGAGAGTCAGAGTGAGTTAAGATTAACTCATCAGACTATTTCAAGAGATTGTTCCGCGGGGTGATCAGTCACCCAAAGCTTGTGACAGGATGAACTGCGATACTGGCCGGCCATATATGGAGAAGCAGCGACTGTCACTGAGTACTGTGTAACTGTGGGAGGATGTCCTGCGATGCAGGCCATATATGGAGAAGCAGCGACTCTCACTAAATACTGTGTAACTATGGGAGGATGTCCTGCGATGCAGGCCATATATGGAGAAGCAGCGACTCTCACTGAGTACTGTGTAACTATGAGAGGGTGTTTGTAGTGCTATAGTTGTTAGGATAAATTGGTTGTCAGTATAGGAAGAAAGAGAGAAAGAGAGAGAGAGGAAGGGAGGAAGGAAGGAAGGAAGGAAGGAAGGAAGGAAGGAAGGAAGGAAGGAAGGAGAAAAGAAAGGAAGGAAGAAAGGAAGAAAGGAAGGAAGAAAGGAAGAAAGAAAGAAAGAAAGAAAGAAAGAAAGAAAGAAAGAAAGAAAGAAGAAAGAACAGAAAACAAAATAGATCCTACCAGAATGCAAAGGGTGTATGGGTTAGAAAGGACACACTTCTCTCGCAGTGCAGTCACTGTGGGCTTCCTGGGGTCTCAGGCCTCCTCAACCACTGTCTACATGCTGGGTATTATCACAGCCTAGCTCATAGAAGGTCAATGTGGTGACAGTGTCATCTTGACCCAAATTGATGCCAATCAGAAGCCGAGGTGCAGAGCTTTAAAATGCCTGTGAGCCCACGGAGCACAAACCTGCTTCATCCCCTTCCCAGGGCTGGGTCTCCTCTGCCCTCCTCTGCCTGAGCAGCCATTCTGGGAAGATGCCACCAGTCCTGATTCTCCTGACCTTTCTCCTGCCACTTGGAGCTGGTGCAGGTGAGTGAACACCCCTGTCCCAGAGCGGCCATCCATGACCCCTCTGCTGTCCTTCTGCCCAGCAGTTGTCAGGAATTGTCCTGACTGCACCCAGGAGCTTTCTGAAACTCAGGTCCCATGCCAAACCCAGACTTGGAAATCTGACACTGGCTAGATTCTCAACAAGGTCTGAGGAAGGGAGGTGCTCTCAGAAAGCTTAGTGGGCACTAGCTTCTCCCAGCTTTTCTTCACAACCTGGAGACTGGATCATCCTGAGAAAGAAATGTAGCAGAGACTGCAAAGATACAAAATTTACATCACTAACTTACTTGAGCCCAGGGAAAGGGCAGCTTTAAGGAGCAGCATGCAAGCAGATGAGGCTACCAGCTCAAGAACATGAGCATCATGTATGAACCTCCACCCTCAGCTTCTGAAGAAAGAGCCCAGGGTGCCTAGAACCCTGCCCTGCACACTGCGCTAGCTCTGAGCTGTAGGTGCCTCTCTACCTCTTCTTGTAAGGCCCCAGCTGTTCCATCCCTTCCGGCACACTACTCCAATGTCCTCCAGGCTCTGAATCCCAACAGCCCTGCACCACCAGCTCTCTGGATAACCAGAAGTCACTCATCCATGCAACCAAAAGCCTTTACTGAGAGCCCAAGATGTGTTGGGCACCAGAACAGGAGACTCTTAGAAAATCCAGTTCCATAGGGCTTGTGGGTAAAAGGTGAGGAAATGACACCAATCAAGATTAGAGGGGTGAGGGTGATTCACTAACAAAAGAAAACCAACAGCAGGTCACCCAGGGTCCCTCAGCCTTCAGCATGATGAAGACAGAGCTTATCCCTCCATGTATTTGTAAAGCAGAGCCTGGAGAACAATGCTGCCCACCCCTTCTCAGAGCAGGGCTCTGAGGCTCAAGATTCAGCAAAGATTATTCCATGTGCAAGGAATCCTGTCTGCAGCAGCCTTGGGGACTATAGATATCATCCACAATCATCCCCTTCATAGATCTTCCCTTGTGATGTTATCTGCTGCTCCCAGACACCCTATATTCTAGCCTTTTCTTTCAGAGGAGATCATTGGAGGCCATGAAGTCAGTGCTCACTTCCGCCCCTACATGGCATATGTTAACTTGTGAATGAAGATGAGATTAAATATAGTTTAGAGGCTTCCTGGTGAGAGATAACTTCCTGCTGACAGCTGCTCACTGCAAGGGAAGCTGAGGAGGAGCTAAATTTTCTGAGACCCCCACAGGATCTTTCGTCCTCCCACTGGAGCTCACTAGAAGGCAGCGCTATGAAAATGCAAGTCTGATAAGAGGCAAATTTGAAGTCAAGGGATAAGAGGTCAGAGCTAGTAGCACCCTTGAGCTGATCACCTGCACTGGACAAACTAAAGCAGTTGTTGACTTGACAGTTCATACTAAGAGTCAACACAAATTTTGGAATATTGCCTAGAAGGAAGAGGGAGCCTCCAAGAGTCTCATGTCCTTGAGAAACAGAGAGCTGTAAGTCAGACACCAGGCCCTCCTGTGTCCTCAAGTCCCCTCAGCTAGAGTCCCACATCTCTCATATCTACTCTGCTCTCTGCACAGCTCAATGACAGTCATGCTGGGGCCCACAAGATCAGAGAACAGGAGAAGACACAGCAGATCATTCCTGTGGCAAAAGCCATTCCGCACCAGAACTATAATCCTAAAGTCAGCTCCAAAGACATCATGCTGTCAAAGGTGAGAGCTGTGCCCTCCCCACCCACACTCCTCCACTCACCCCCCACCCCAGCCCTGCTGTCTGTGCCTCTCTAGTGCTCTTGCCCTGCTCCTCCTGCTCTGATCCTGCTTCTTCCTCCCTTCCATCCTGGCTTTCAGTGTAATTCAGAGCAGCAGACTCCCAGATGAGCTGGTCTCTCCTGCCTCTTCTCCATCAGCTGGAGAAGAAGGCCAAGATGACGACAGCTACCAGGACCCTCAGCCTGCCCAGCCACTATGACCCTGTGAAGTCAGGATGTGTGTGTCCTGTGGCTGGTGGGGGCTAATGACCTTCAATGCTACTTAAAGAACTACTCACCTTCCCCAGGAGAGGCTGAACTGGTCATCCAGGAGGACCAGGAATGTAAAGGACACTTCCATCCCTCTTCTAATACCATGAAGATTTATGCTAGAGACCCAAAGAAAGCAAAGGCTGCTTTCAAGGTGGGGTTTAAGCATTTAACAGACAAAATGCAAAGAGAGTTGAGTCTGGGAGAGGACTTAGCATGAGAATGGCCACACCTCAAGCCTCAGCTCAGGGAAGGGACAGCCCTGTAGGTCTCCTGTTAGTCCCTGGTGTGGGTGTGGCAAGAGTGGAGGGTGTTATGAATTACCCAGAGCATCCCTGAGGACTTCAGGCAAAGCCTGGGATGGAGCTAGAAGGAAAAGTCTGGCTCCCTGAGCTCCGATGCTGAGGGAGGTTGGAAAGCCTGCCCTGCCCCTGGTCTGACAGCCTTGCCAGGAAGATGTAGGGTGTGGGAAGCTGCTTTTGGCATGGCTATTTTGGCTTGACTCTAGCTCAGCCATTTTAGAGGTCATCGCCATTTTCTTTACTAACCAAGCTTATAGTTTCTATTTCTCTGCCAGCTAGGACATTCCCATAAATTAGATGACAGGCTGTTGCTGTGGGAAACTTTAGGAGTTTGGTACTTGGAATTCTGCTTCCTGGCCTTTGTAGATATGGGTCTAATCTAAAGTTCCATTTCTCAGGGACGACTGTCCTTGACGGTCCTTGGGAGAGGGGTGTTCTGTTCCTGAGAACTACATGGCAAGTTCTGTGCAAGCCTAGGAACCAAATAGCAATTTTTGTGTAGCCTTGACTGAATCCTCGGACACCTTGCCAAATGCCCCAAACACTGATAATGTGAGGAGATTCTTTTTGATTCTTTGCTATATAAGTGTATGCTTTGGGGGCAATCCAAGATGGCGGTGCCGGGATGACTTTCTTACCGGCAGCACAGCAGGATCAGCACAGTGACCAGCCCTATAGGTCTCCTGTTAGTCCCTGGCGTGGGTGTACTCAGAACTCTCGGCCCTAAAACACAAGCGATTGTGTTTCCCAGGTGAGAGGATACCCCATGGTGGGGGATTCAATTAGCTTCAATTCACCCAGCTAAACCGTGGAAGAGGTCCCAGTTCCACCAGGTGCTTGGTCGCCAGCCCAGAGCCACATGCCAGTGTGCTCTGATCACTATCCCAGACTGAACTGTGGGCACCACAACATCAGAGACAGAGATTTCCAGTCGAGAGATAACCCCACGGTGCAGGAAACGATAGGGACAGACATTAGGTCACCCAGACAATCCTTGGAAAAGACAGCTAGCCCAGAGCCAGCACCAAGGGACCCAGGCACCGGCACCGAGTCCTGTCTGCACACCTGACTCGCTGCCCCAGACAGAACTATGGGCTCCAGGGAACTGGAGACTGAGTTTCTCTGTCAGGTACAAACCCACAGGGAGGGAATCAGCTGGTCTAATGTCAGAGCACTCAGCCGATACCAACTTAAAGGAGAGCCCTATAGGAATACAAGAGGCTTACAGAACACCTAATAAATTAGACCAGAAAAGAAAATCTTCCCGTTACATAATAATCAAAACAGTAAATATACAGAAAAAAAAAAAAAAAAAAAAACAAAACTAAAAGCTGCAAGGGAAAAAGGCCAAGTAACATATAATGGCAAACCCATCAGAATCACACCTGACTTCTCAACAGAAACTATGAAAGCCAGAAGGGCCTGGATGGATATCATGCAGACCCTAAGAGAACATAGATATAGTAGAACATACATATAGTAGAACATACATATAGTAGCCCAGGCTACTATACCCAGCAAAACTCTCAGTCCTCATATATGGAGAAAACAAGATATTCAACTACAAAAACAAATTTCAACAATACCTACACACAAATCCAGTGTTACAGAAAATACTAGAAGGAAAAAATACAACCCAAGAAAACTAACTACTTTCAAGAAAACACAGGAAATAAATAACCTCACTACAGCAAAACAAAAAGTAGACAAACATACAAACGCACTACCACAGCCAACATCAATATCAAAGGATCTAACAGCCACTGGTCATTGTTGTAAGAAGTTATTAATATTTACTATTGGTTTGTCTTCTGGTAATGCTACTGTTAATCCTAAACTGTATGACCAAATCACCACACAGAGACTGGGTTTTTAGTTAACCTAGAACACAATGCTGAGCAATATTTACTCCCTCCTAAACCTACAAGCCCTCAGTTTCCTAACATTTAGATTTCCCACATTATACTTGCTTTTTATGAAACCTTAGGTCTGGTTCATGCTCCAAGTCCTCCAAGATCTCTCCTCTAGCTCTGCCTCCTAGCTCTCCTCTCTCGTCCCTTCTCCTCCCACTCTTTCCTGCTCTCTGGATCCTCCCCTCTTTCCTGTCCTCTGGCTCCTCCATTGCACAACATTGTATCTAGTTGCTTTATTTTGTCCTGTTTACACAGAGTTGAGACAGGATGCTTATAATGAGTATCACAATGCAATTTCCGAATTGAAACGGGAAAGTTGGGAGTGGGGAAATCAGAATTTGAATTAACAAGGGTAAGGCTTATACATTTTAAAAGAACATTATACCAACAGGTCATTAATCTCCTTCAACATCAATGGACTCAATTCTCCAATAAAAAGACACAGACTAACAGAATGGATGCGTAAACAAAACCCAGCAATCTGTTGCATACAAGAAACACACCTAAGGCACAAAGATAGACATTACCTGAGGGAAAAGGGCTGGAAGATGGTTTTCCAAGCAGATGGACCCAAGAAGCAAGCAGGAGTAGCCATTCTAATGTCTAATAAAATAGACTTTCAACCAAAATTAATCAAAAGAGATAGAGAAGAACAGTTCATACTCATCAAAGGAAAAATCCACCAAGAAGATATCACAATCCTGAATATCTATGCCCCAAATGCAAGGGCACCCACATTTATAAAAGAAGCATTAATAAAACTTAAACCACACATAGATCCCCACACATTAATAGTGGGAGACTTCAACACCCCACTCTCAACAAAGGTCAGGTCATCAAAACAGAAATTAAACAAAGAAACAATAACTCTGACAGAGGTCATGAATCAAATGGACCTCATGGACATCTACAGAACCTTTCACCCAAACACAAAAGAATTTACCTTCTTCTCAGCACCTCATGGAACCTTCTCCAAAATAGACCATATAGTTGGTCACAAAGCAAGACTCAACAGATACAAGAAGATTGAAATAATCCCTTGTATCCTATCTGATCACCATGGACTAAAGCTGGACCTCAACAACAACAGAAATAGCAAAAGGCCTATACACACATGGAAACTAAACAACTTGCTACTCAATGACAGCTGGGTCAGAGAAGAAATAAAGAAAGAAATTAAAGTCTTCCTAGAATTCCATGAAAATAAAGGCACAACATACCCAAACTTATGGGACACAATGAAAACAGTGCTAAGAGGAAAGTTCATGCCACTAAGTGCCTTCAAAAAGAAATTCGAAACATCTCATCCAAGCAACTTAATGGCACACCTAAAAGCCCTAGAAAAAAAAAGAAGTATACACACCAAAGAGGAGTAGATGGCTGGAAATAATCAAACTCAGGGCTGAAATAAATCAATTAGAAAAAAATAAAACAATTCAAAGAATCAATGAAACCAAGAGCTGATTCTTTGAGAAAATCAACAAGATAGACAAACCCTTAGCAAACTAACTAAAAGGCAGAGAGACACCACCTAAATCAACAAAATCAGAAATGAAAAGGGGGACATAACCACAGACACTGAAGAAATCCAAACAATCATTAGGTCTTACTTCAAAAGCCTATATGCCACAAAATTTGAAAATCTAAATGAAATGGACAATTTTCTTGACCGATTCCACTTGCCAAAGCTGAATCAAGTACAGGTAAATTGGTTAAATAGTCCTATATCCCCTAAGGATATAGCTGTCATCAAAATTCTCCCATGTAAAAAAAGCCCAGGGCCAGATGGTTTCAGCGCATAATTCTACCAGACCTTCAAAGAAGAGCTAACACCAAATACTCTGCAAACTATTCCACAAAACAGAAGGAACACTACCAAACTCATTCTATGAAGCCACAGTTACCTTGATACCTAAACCTCACAAAGCCCCAACAAAGAAAGAGAATTTCAGGCCAATATCCCTTATGAACATCGAATCAAAAATACTCAACAAAATACTTGCAAACTGAATACAAGAACACATCAAAGATATCATCCACTATGACCAAGTAGGCTTCAGCCCAGGCATGCAGGGGTGGTTCAGATACAGAAATCCATCAATGTGATCCACCACATAAACAAACTGAAGGAGAAAAACCACATGATCATCTCCTTAGATGCTGAAAAAACATTTGACAAAATCTAACATTCATTCATGTTTAAAGTTTTGGCGAGATCAGGGATACAAGGCACATACCTGAACGTAGTAAAGGCAATATACAGCAAGCCTATGGCCAATATCAAACTCAATGGAGAGAAACTTAAATCAATCCCACTGAAATCAGGGACAAGACAAAGCTGCCTACTCTCTCGATATCTCTTCAACATTGTTCTCGAGGTCCTTGCTAGAACAATAAGACAATTAAAGGAGATCAAAGGGATACAAATTGGAAAGGAAGAAGTCAAAGTATCACTATTTGCAGATGATAAGATAGTATGCCTGAGTGACCCCAAAAATTCTACCAGGGAACTCCTACAGCTGATTAACACCTTCAGCAAAGTGGCTGGATACAAAATTAACTCCAAAAAGTTAGTAGCCCTCCTGTATAAAAAGACAAAAGGGCTGAGAAAGAAATTAGGAAAACAACACCCTTCACAATAGCCACAAAGGATATAAAGTACCTTGGTGTGAACCTAACCAAGCAAGTCAAAGACTTGTATGAAAAAAATTTCCAGTCTCTGAAGAAAGAATTAGAAGAAGATATCAGAAGATGGAAAGATCTCCCATGCTCATGGCTTGGCAGGGTTAACATAGTAAAAATGGCCATCTTACCAAAAGCAATCTACAGATTCAATGCAATTCCCATGAAATTACCAACACAATTCTTTACAGACCTGGAAAGAAAAATTCCCAAGTTCATATGGAATAACAAGAAACCCAGAATTGCTAAAACAATCCTGTACAATAAAAGATCTTCTGGAGCTATCTCCATCCTTTTCTTAAGCTGTACTATAGAGCAACAGTTATAAAAACTGCAAGGTACTGGCATAGAAACAAAATGGTGGGTCAATGGAACCGAACAGAAGACCCAGAAATAAACCCACACACGTATGGACACCTGATCTTTGACAAAGATGCCAAAACTATACAATGGAAAAAAGATAGCATCTTCAACAAATGGTGCTGGTCTAACTGGATGTCTACATGTAGAAAAATGCAAATAGATCCATACTTATCACCCTGCACAAAACTGAAGTCCAAGTGGATCAAAGACCTCAACATAAAACCAGACACATTAAATCAGTTAGAAGAAAAAGTAGGGAATACCCTTGAACTCATTGGCACAGGAGACAACTTCTTGAACAGAACACCAACAGCACAGGCTCTAAGAGCAACAATCAATAAATGGGACCTCATGAAACTGAAAAGCTTCTGTAAAGCAAAGGACACTGTCCTCAGAACAAAACGACAGCCTACAGATTGAGAAAGGATCTTTACCAACCCTATATCTGACAGAGGACTAATATCCAGTATATATAAAGAACTCAAGAAGTTAAACAGCAACAAATCAAGTAATCCAATATAAAAATGGGGTACAGAGCTAAACAGAGAAATCTCAATAGAGGAATATAGAATGGCAGAGAAACACTTAAAGAAATGTTCAGAGTCCTCAGTCATCAGGGAAATGCAAATGAAAACTACCCTGAGATTTCACCTTACACCCATCAGAATGGCTAAGATCAAAAACTCAAGTGACAACACATGCTGGAGAGAATGTGGAGAAAGGGAACCCTCCTCCACTGCTGGTGGGAATGTAAACTTGTACAACCACTCTGGAAATCAATCTGGTGCTTCCTCAGACAACTAGGAATAGTGCTTCCTCAAGATCCAGCTATACCACTCCTAGGTACATATACAAAAGAGGCTCAAGTATACAATAAGGACATTTGTTCAACCATGTTTGTAGCAGCTTTATTTGTAATAGCCAGAAGCTGGAAACAATCCAGATGTCCCTCAACTGAGGGATGGATACAGAAATTGTGGTACATCTACACAATGGAATATTACTCAGCAATAAAAAACAAGGAAGTCATGAACTTTGCAGGTAAATGGTGGGAACTGGAAAGGATCATCCTGAGTGAGCTATCCTAGAAGCAGAAAGACACACATGATATACACTCACTCATAAGTGGATATTATACATATAATATTGGATAAACCTACTAAAATCTGTACACCTAAAGAAAATAATCAAGAGGGAGGACTCTTGCTAAAATGCTCAATCCCTATCCAGAAAGGCAAAGATGATGGACATTAGAAGAAGGAGAAAAGAGGGAACAAGTCAGGAGCCTGACACAGAGGACCTCTGAAAGGCTCTGCCCTGCAGTCTATCAAAGCAGATGCTGAGACTTATGGCTAACCTTTGGGCAGAGTGCATGGAATCTTATGAAAGAAGTGGGAAACAGTAAGATCTGGAGAGGACAGGAACTCCACAAAGAGAGCAACAGAATCAAAAATTCTGAGCACAGGGGTCTTTCCTGAGACTGATACTCCAACCAAGGACTATGCATGGAGATAACCTAGGACTGCTGCACAGATGTAGCCCATGACAGTTCAGTGTCCAAGTGGTTTCTATCGTAATGAGAACAGGGACTGTCTCTGACATGAACTGATTGGCCTACTCTTTGATCACCTCCCCCTGAGGGGGTAGCAGCCTTACCAGGCCACAGAAGAATACAATACAGCCACTCCTGATGAGACCTAATTGACTAGGGTCTGAAGGAAGGAAAAGAAGACCTCCCCTATCAGTGGACTTGGAAAGGGGCATGTGTGCAGAGGGGGTAGGAAGGAGGGGTTAGCAAGGGAGGGGGGAGGGAACCACAGGTGGGATACAAAGTGAAAAAAGTGTAATTAATAAAGAATTTTTTAAAAGTGTATGCTTTGCCTTCAATAAATGAGACTTAATCAGACTCTGGTCTTGTCTCCATTCTTCACGTCTCTTGCCCCCACTATTCTAGCCCCCTCTCTTAGGGTCTCGTTTGCCTGAACTGGAGGACAGGTCAGTAGGGAGAGCAGGGCCAGAGGGAACCAGGCTCAGTGCTTCCTTCCTCTGCCCACAGGGTGACTCTGAGGACCCCTTGTGTGTGACAACAGAGCTTATGGAATTTTTGCTTATGGAAAAGAGAAAGGCACCGCTCCATCATCTTCACTAAGATCCCCTCTTTCGTGCCTTGGATGAGCAGGAACAGGAAGCTCCTCTAACAGGTGTTAAGCCACCTGTGCCCAACCAGCTTGTCTGGCCACAGGCAAGAACCCTTGGAGAGGGAAGCAAAGGGTTACTCATGATGAAGAATCTCCTGAGTGCACATACCTCAGGTTCTTGGTTGTTGGAGCGGTGTTATTGCTTGTGCACCGTAGCTGCCCGTGACCACCGATAGTAACCCCCTACACAAGGGGCTGGGAATTAAAAGAGTCAGAGAACATGAAGGAGGGACACCAAGACAGTGCTCTGATGAAGGTGCCATCCTTATTACAGAATAAGCCATTTATATTGGCAAACCACAAGGGACTTTCCAAGTAACCATAGCAACCTTAACATCAAAGACAAGGTTATTCCTTGACAACATCCAAAAGAAACTTATCCAAGCAGGAAGCTTAACCAAGCCAAACAGGAGGTGTCTGCTGAAAAGAACAAGAAGAGCAAGTCATCATGACTTGCAGGCATGTAGCCACCTCAGGTCCAATGGAATGGCTACCTCAGTGCAACTCTCTGGTCCAGGCAGCCTCTCCTGTCAGTTCTGGCCTTTGCTTCCTCCTCCTTCCCCAGCCCCTTCTCTTACTGGAACTTCAGGCTGCACAATTCACACATACTCATCCCCCTACGTGGTGGGGGTTATGGCTTGTTTCTTTGTTTTTATTTTTCAGGTAGGATCTCACTGTATAGGCGTGGTTGGCCTGGAGTTTGCCATGTAAACCAGCCTGGCTTTAAAGCCCCTCTCGGCTTCCCCAGTGCTCCAATTAAAGCTTTGTGCCACAACGTCCAACCACACACAACCCTCCAAGGTTGGCTTTCTCACACACAACCATCAGGAGGCGACTGCACTGCCGAGGTGCCATACGCTCCGTCACTGGTTTTCATATTTAGCTCCAGAAATGAATCTTCCCGGGCCTAGGACATTCCTATCATCTCTGAGCCACCTCCATCAAGCCCCAGCACTTGGAAGACAGTCAAATAAGGCATTGTGTGAAGGGAGATTTGACCCTTGGAATTCAGAAGGTTGTGGGCTGTGCCAGCCATTCAGTTTCCTGTTCCCAGGACCTCCCCCTCCCTAGCAGGACAGGCTACTCTCACCACCTGAACTGTCCACAGTCTTGAAGGCTGACTCATCCCTCTGATGGCCTCCAGCTTACCTCAGTGCCATTTCCCAGCCCAGCACAGAGCTCAGTAATTCAGGTACCCCATACTGGTCTTCCAGTGTTTTCCATCTGACTTTCTCTACTCACTAGAAATTTCCATTTTAGCCCTACCTCTGCTAGGCCTGATTTAAACTAGGCTTTCACTCCTCTACCTGTAAGTTCCAAATACTGTATATTCTCCTCTTCCTCATATTCCAGCTAGACTTGGGCTGCCAGTCACCTGATGCTCACCCCTCCCACCTAGGCTGGCTGAGCCCTGTACCAACTCAACTCTTGCCTGGAGAGAGAGGCATCATGTCTTTCAACCACCCTGGCTCAGCCAGGAACCCCAGCTGCCCCCTGCTGACCACATTGGAATATAGCATTCTTTAACATGAGCAATCCAAGAGAAGTAGGCTACAAGTATTTTGACATCAACCAACACTTGCAGGTCTCTGGTTTTGCATTTGGTACACAGTAGGCTCCCTCACCTTCATCTTCTTGTTTCACTAGACACATCAATGTGTCACAAATAAGTCTATATTTGCAATTCACAATAGATCATATTTTAAAAATGATTAAATTCTCTATATTTTAGCAGTGCCGTGTGCATGGTCTTCTTTGGTTCAGAATGCAGTGTGTGGAGTTGGGGCAAAGTTGAAAACTCTCCAACCCTGTGGTTTTCAGTGTACCTCATGTGGAGCCCTCTTGGAAAGAGGTGGGGTAGAGAAAGGCAAACAGAAAGGCCTTAGCTTGTTTGACGTTCAAACCAATGACCCTAACACTCGAGCTGAAGTATAAGACAGTTCATGGTGAACTCTTTTAACTCCTGTTTAAGTCCCTCACACAGCACTGCTAGTGAATCATACTACTTTTCCTTCTCTTATGCATTCCATCCTGAGCATGGTTTCCCCTCCCTCCATTTCCCAGAGTGCCCCCCCTCATCTGTCATCTCCTCCAGATCAACTCCTCCCCTATTTCCCTTCAGAAAAGGGCAGGCTTCCCAACTGAACACAGTTTGACAAGTTACAATAAGACTAGACACAAACATGGTGACTGGAGGAAGCAACCTGGAGGAAAAGGGTCCCAGAGTAGGAGAAAGAGTCAGAGACATGCTCACTCCACTGTTAGGAGTCCCACAAGAACACCAAGGTACACAACCATAGCATGTACACAGAGGACCAGGCTCAGACCCACACAGGCCCCGTGATTATCAGTTCAGTCTCTGTGAGCCCCTATGAGCCCTGCTTAGTTGGTTCTGAGGCCCATGTCCTCTGAGTGTCCTTGACCCCTTTTGCTCCTAAAATCCTTCTTCCCTCTTTTCAAAGGAAGTTTTCCCAGCTCCACTAATTTTCCTTTATGAGTCTCTGCAACTGCTTGCATCAGTTGCTGGATGAAGCCTTGCTGATGATGATTGGGCTAGGCACCCATCTATGAGTTTAGAAGACTATCATTAAGAATCATTTCATTGGCTTCTCTTTTTATATCCTGTTGGGTTTGATTCTATCCTTGGTCTCTGGGCTATCCAGCCTCTGGATCCTGACCATCAAGTCAGTGTCAGGCATAGGCTCATAGTACAAGCTCATAGGATGAGCCTCAAGTTGGACCATTCATTGGTTGGCCATTCCACAGTTTCTGCCCCAGCTTTACCCTAGCACATCTTGTAGACAGAACAGATTGCAGGTGAAAGGTTTTGTGGCTGGGTTAGTATTGCAGTCTCATCACTGGAAGTCTTGCCTGGTTATAAAAGATGGTAAGTTCAGACTCTGTATCCCCCAGTACTTGAGTCTTTCCTAAGGTTACCCTCACAGTTCCAGGGAGTTTCTACTGCACAAGGATTCCATATCGACCCCCAAATTCTCCAATCCAAGTTATCTTTCCAATATACTTCCCTTCATTGCCTTCTCCCTTACCTGATTCTTCCTGTTCACATCCCCACCCACCCCAAGTCTATCTTCAAAATGTATTCCTCCTCCCAGGAAGATTCATGATTCCCTACCTGAGCCTTCCTTGTTACTTAGCCTCTATGTCTGTAGAGTATAGCATGATTATCCTTATTCAACAGCTAATATCCACTTATAAGTGAATACATTTCATGTTTTTCTTTCTGGGTCTGGATTATCTCAGGATTTTTTTTTTCGGCTTCCATCCATTAGCCTGAAAAATTCACGATGCCATTTTTTGAACAGCTGAGTAATACTCCACTATGTATATGTACCATATTTTCTTTATCTGTTCTTCTGTGGAGGGAAATATAAGTTGTTACCAGTTGATAATTACTACAAATAGAGCTGCTATGAACAGAGTTGAGCAAGATTTCAGAGACTTGGAAGTTTCTGGTTTCTTTGGAGACTCAATTTTGTCATATGATGTTTTGCTACAAGCTGGGTGTGCAATGTTTTGCTTTAGGTTGGTTTGTGAGAGGGCACATAATGTTTTGCTGTGAGTTCTCTAGGGCAAGTGGTGTGACTTTGGCCAGCTGAGAACACCCGTGGGTGGACTTTGAGAAAGATATATAGAGGCCCACTCACAGTGAGGCATGACTTTTTTTGATCGACATCACTGCAAAGATCTTTGTGCTTTGACACTTGACTTTGCAGACAAAAAGTTCCAGAGAACTTCTTGGGGCAATCCAACTGAGCCTTGTGACTTTCGCTGAATTATCCCAATCTTCTGAATCGTGCTGCTACTTGGTGTTGGCCTTTGGACTGGACTGCTGGTATCCTGATAACTTAGTTTGGTAATCCTCTAAAAACCCATCAACTCAAATCAGTAGAAAGTAGATGAAAGAGGTCTACACCCCTTTCCCTATTAATCTTCTGTCTAAGGTCAGGGGGCTGGAAGGGAGGTAAAGGTGTTTAAGAACCCCAAATAAAGTAGGGTTGTTGATAAATCTAAGCCTATAATTCTTTTGTTAGGATGGAAAACCCTTTGGGTATATCCCACAAGTGGAATAGCTGGGTCTTTAGTTAGTTTGATAACCAATTTTCTGAGAAATCATCATATTCATTTACATAGTGGTTGTACAAATTTGTACTTTCACCAGCAATAGAATAGTGTTCTCCTTGCTCCACATCCTTTCCAGCATGAGTTGTCACTTGTGTTATCGACCTTATTCATTGTGGCAGGTGTAAGATGGAATCTCAAAGTAGTCTTGATTTCTATTTCCTTGATGACTAAGAATGTTGAACTTTTCCTTAAGTGTTTCTCAACTATTTGAGATTCTTCTACTGAGAATTCTCTGTTTAGAGCTATACCCATTTTTAATATGATTATTTGGTTTGTTGATGTCTGTTTTCTTGAGTTCTTTGTATACTTTGAATATTATCCCTCTGTCAAACGTGAAGTGTAAGCTAAGGGTGGTTGACTTCCCAAGATTAATACAGGACATACCCAAACCCCAAATTCTCAGCACAAAAGAGATTTATTGCAGGGGGAAGCAGGGGAAGCTGGTTGCAAAGGCATCAGCAGTAGCAAATGCAAACAAGAAAGAAAGACAAGCCAGGCAAGAGTAACAAGAGAGAACAGGTATTTCTGTAGGAGTCGGGTTTTGGTGGGGTTGAAAGGCAAGAAGTCTGCCAGGGTGAGCTAGTAAATCCTTATTGGACATGTTAGCCAAATAATGAATTTTGATTATTGGACCTTGGTGTTTAATCTCAGGAATGGGTCAGTGTCCCAAATAAGAGAATGAACCTTGGGGGCTACCTTTAAGAATGTAATCTAGCTGTTTTTATACAAAAGGGTATAAGTCAAAACCTGCGGGTGCCATGTTTGCCATGCGAGAACTTTTGTATGCCATGCTGGAGTCTAGTCTGCTAGAGATGTTCATGAAATTGGTGAAACTCTCTTTTTCTTCTTGTTCTGTAGGCTACAGTTTTGTCCAACTGAACATTTCCTTTGCCTTCTGAAAGCTTTTCAGTTTCATGAGGTCCCATTTGTTAATTGTTGATCTTAGTGTCAGAACTATCTGTGTTCTCTTCCAGAAGTTTTCTCCTGTGTGAGTGTGTTCAAGACTCTTTCCTACTCACTTCTAGCATGCTCAGTGTATCTGGATTCAGGTTGAGGTCTTTGAGCGACTTGCACTTGAGTTTTGCACATGATGATAGATATGGATCTATTTGCATTCTTCTACATGCAGACATCCAGTTAGACCAGCACCATTTGTTAAAGTTGTTTCTTTTTTCCACTGTGTATTTCTGATTTCTTTATTAAAAAAAAAAAAAAACAGGTATCCATAGGTGTGTGGATTTATATCTGGGTCTTCCATCCTATTCTATTGATTAACATGTCTGTTTTTATGCCATTACCATGCAGTATTCATTAGTAAATTCACTAGTAGAGCTTGAAATCCGGAATAGATATTGTGTACTTTTAAAATTAGTTGTTGGATATTTCTTTTGTTGTTGTTGTTGTTCTTTTCTTTAAAAAAAAAAAAAACTGGCTGTTCCCTTCACTTGCTCATTTGTAGATTGGTAGTTTTACTTTCTTAATTTCCGAAATTCCTTGCCTATCTTAGTTAATAGTCTGTAGTGACCAATTTTGGTTGTCTACTACATTTGGAAATAACTAAAACCCAAACATCTGTGCACACCAGTGAGGGATTCTTGATTAGGTGATTTGAGGTGGAACAGAAACCTTAAATCTGGGCCACACCTTCTAGCCACAGCCCACATAAGAGGACATAGAGAAAGGAAGGTTTTGCTCTTTGTCTGCTTGCCTTCATGCTTTCTGGCTACATCTATCCTGTTGCTGAGCTATTCCTTCCTTCATAAGAGAACCTACTTCTGCAGGATTCCATCACAGATAAGAATTTTGATAATTAAACCTTAGTGTTTAGTCTCAGGAATGAGTCAGTGGCCAAATAGGAACCTCCAGGAACTCAGGATCGCTGAGACATCTGGTCCTGAGGACGGAACAACTGGACCCTTGGCTTCCTGTAAGGAGACATCCAACACTGTTTCCTTTGCTGCACAGAATCTTTATTTTCATGAAGTCCTGCCTGTTGACACTTGGATTAGTTTCTTTGCTTTCCTGTTATGTTTTAAAAATTCTTGGTTTCCCAATATCTTGAAGGATTTTCCTTGTATTTTTTTTCTAAAAGCTTGTGATTCTAGCTTTACACTAGAGCTTTTAATCCATTTTGAAATGATTTTTATACAAGATGAAGGATAAGAATCTAATTTCATTCCTCTGAAGGTGGCTATCCAGTTTTGTCAGCACCATTTGTTGAATCTCTATTTTCAAACTTGTTGGGTGTTTTCTTTTTTTTTGGAGGGGGGTCTTTGCCAACAGTTATATGGGCATTTCTTTGCTTCTTTATGTCCAGGACCTCTGTTCTATTTCATGGGTCTTCTTGTCTGTTTTACCATTACCAGGCTGCCTTATCACTATGGCTCTGTAGTATAATTTAAGGTGAGATATCAGCACATTTCCAGCAATGTTCTTATTCCTTAGGACTGCTTTGTTATTTGTGGTATTTTATGGTTCCATATGAATTTTTTTTGTTATTTTTCTAAGCCTGTGAAATATGACATGGGAGATTTAATATGCATTGCATTAATTCTGCATATTTATTTCAGTAGGGTAGACTTTTTTCACAATGTTGGTTCTGCCTGTGCAGGAACACAGAAAATTTTCCTATCGTGTGTCCGATAATTTCTGTTTGTGAGATCTTGAAGCTTCAGAGATAAGCAAACCACATGTTCTGAATTACAAGTTGAATATGGCCAATACTATAGCATATATGTTAAAAATGCACATGTGAATACAGCATAATACACAGAAAGATATTATGAATGGTAAAAATAAGGGGTTAGAGAAGCATGAAGACAGGTGATGGACATGGATTATGAAAGTGTATTAAACTAATTGGTTTTTCTATTTCTTTTTAAAATTTCTTACTGATTCTTCATGAATTTCACATCATGCATTAATCCTGTGCATCTCTCTGTCCCTTCTTATCTTCCCTCTGTCCTTGTAACTGTCCCCTCCAGAAAAGAGAGAGAGAATAAATTAAGACAGAATTTTTAAAAAGTATTGTGGAAGCTGTAGTGTGTCACAGTGTGTCCCACAGTGTACCCTTTTGTCCACACTTCTTGACTTGCAAATGTTCATTGCAGTGAGTCCTTGGTCTGTTTTGAGGCCTCCGACTTCTGCTGCGCTATGTATACTGGATCCTCACAGGGATGCCTCACAGATACCCTGTTGTCACAGAGATGCTGCAGCTTTAGCTCTGCAAGACCAGCCCCATCATGTGCTTGCAGCACTTTATCTTCCAACTACAGACAGTTGAACAGGCAAAATCAAATTTCCATGTGCTTCTGGTGACTTAGTAAGTGAAAGGCAGAGATTATCAACGATGACTTATCCTACCTTTGCAATAATGTGTGTTCAATGGTGTTTGGAAAACAAGTAAGCATACTTTTCTGACATTAAGAGCACACACACCTCAGCCATGCCTCATGCACACGACACACCCGCCATGCTCTGCCATCAGCTGTCACTGGCCTGCATCAGCAACTGAGATGATGAGAGTCTCAAACCTTGCTCTGTCTTCTTGTTAGTTTTCATAATAAAAGGAAATGTAGTTCCTTCTCCATTATTATTCTTAATCACAGCATTGATTTCTATAGCATCATAGAAGAAAACAAGTCAAAAAGAGAGAGTAGAAGCTTTTGGTGGTGGCATTATCCTTTAACCCCAGTACTGGAGAGCAGAAGCTGCGGGATCTGTGAGTTCAAGCCATGCCTAGCTTATACAGAAATTTCCAGGACATTCTGGGATACACAAAGAAACCCTGTCTTGAAAAACATAAAAAATAGACAGAGGGATTCATAGAATTAACAGCAGAAGGTGTAATCATCACACTTAACTCATGCTTACAGCTATGTCTTTGTAGAGGACATCAAGAAAACTTATGCACAGTGAAGAAGGTTTCAGTGGGAATTGAAGGGGGATGAGATTGAAGAATTGTGGGTAAAAATGACCAAAATGCATTAAATAAATGTATAAAGTTATCAGAAAAACATAAATTTTAAAAGAAAAAAAGTCAACACAAAGTCATTAAAATGGGTAGATCACATAAATCATCATCACGAGTGAATCTCTTAAGGGTCGTGGATTAAATCAACTCAAAGGCCAAGAATTTTTAGAGTGTTCATGATGAGTCTAGGAAGATCATTTACATTTCAGAAATAATATGGCCAAGCCAAGGGTATTGTCACAGCGTTATCAATTTGTGTACAGTGACATAAACAAAATGGGAAACAAGATTTGTGCCAGAATTTCAAAGTGAAAACTGATTTGCATGGGCTGGAGAGATGGCTCAGGGGTTAAGAGCACTGGCTGCTCTTCCAGAGGTCCTGAGTTCAGTTCCCAGTAATCACAGGGTAGCTCACAACTATCTATAGTGAGGTCTGGTGCCCTCTTCTGGAAGGCAGAACACTGTATACATAAGAAATTAATTTTAAAAAGAAGAAGAAAAGAAAACTGATTTTCAGGTTGAAACTTTTAGTGTATTTAACTGTTTGTTTTATCTTTATGGGGAAAACCAACTTGTTATACTGTAAGTGTTGCAGGTAAGGTGGAATTATGGAGAGCTCAGAATACAATTTTATGAACAGTGATGCAGCCTTGCTTTGACATTTGACACAAGAATCTGAAAACAGATTTCAAGATTCACAGAAATATTGTCACTATTTTGGTACTTCCTCAAGTCCTATTTAGTACCATTTAGTCCATATTTATGGTACCTGACGATTTTCAAACAGAATGCATAGAACTGCAATTCTTCATTCAAACTAAAAATAGTTTTGATCATGTCCCTTCCTGACCATTATGGGGCTTTTATAGGTCCTTTTCAGAGATGAATATCCACACGTTACAATCACACTGTATTCATACCATCATATTTTTAACCGCATGTACATTTGTGAACAACTAGTTTTAAGAGCTGAGCACATAGGACTGGCAAGATGGCTCAGAAGTCTTAACAGTACAGGCTGCTCTTGCAGAGGATTCAAGTTCGGTTCTGAGCAGCCATTTTGAATAGCTCATCACCACTTGTAACTTCAGCTCCTCTGGCCTCCAAGGGCACCTGTACTCATATGCTCATATCCAAACACAGATACATAATCAAAAATTAAAAGTCTTTTATTTATATGTCTTCTAGATATGACAAGGAAACTACACATAAGAAACCTCAACAATATGACTGCTAAAACAAGACCTGAGCAAATTAAGTGGGTGAGGAAATAGCAAGGGGCTCTGTCCCTAGATGAAGAGCAACAAACAGTTATAAACTGAGTGAGGGAGAATCAGTCTTCCCCAAGGATGAGCCCCGCCCCCATGGTTATCCAATATCAAGCGGTCAGATCTGAAGGAAATATGTGTTCACGCATATTAAACTGACTCTGTCAGTGAGATTTAAAATTTTATTCCCTTGCGTGTGTGTGAGAGAGAATGATAAAAAAATAAGAGGCCAGCTGGGCGTGGTTGTGCACATCTATAACCTCAGCATTCTGGGAGGCAAGAGGAAGGCGGGTCTGTGAGTTCTAGGCCAGCCTTGTCTACAAAGCGAGTCCCGGACAGCCAGGGCTACACAGAGAAACCCTGAAGGTTTCCCTGAGGCCATGAATCTGAAGGGGGTGGAGAAACATGGGATGAGTGACAGGGATAATGGAAGGATGGTATACTATGTTAATATTTCTTTCAATTTAGAGTGTTAAGCATACTAACTGTAAAATTAGAGGCAACATATCTCAGCAGCACCTTGTGAATTCAAAGAGATCAGAAATGCACCTATCAAGTCAGGGAGTGAAACATTCATTTCTGAAAAATAATGTTGAATATTTACCCAGATTCATGCTGTCTTCATTTATTTTTCATAAAAGTATGCTAAAATTTATATTATTACTTACATGTGTACAACTTATGAAACATTACAAACTTGGAGCCTGCTTCATGATTATAAAAGAGTCTCCTTAACTGGGAACCCACATAATTAAGATTATTATATTATACTCTGTAAGGGTTTTGCTGCATATCTGCCTGGGAAGATATCACGTCATTTATATATAGTGCATTTTCAGGGGAATTGTCAATGTTCATTATACCTTGTGTAGGAAATGTGAAGCCAAAAACAGTTATCCCTTCAAGGTGACCCAGAAATGCTAAAAAGTTGCATATCTGTGGTCTATATGACTAATTTTGATCCAATGAATATCAGGACATTAGTTCACAGCAAAGGAAAAAAAACCTGCGTTGGTCAAAAAGTATAAAAGGAGGAAATTTTAAAATATCTAAAACCATAAAGTAGTGATAAGAAAATGGCCCATCCTGCAGGCAAGTCGAGCAGGGTCTACCTGAAAGAGGGAGTGGGAATGAGAGGGGCAGAGACTCGAAGAAGGGAGTCAAGACAGGTTTCTGAACAAGACTTGTTTATTAGGCACTCAAGCAGCTCTTTTAAAGCAAAAAGCCACAAGCAACTTTCTCACGCTAACAGCTCATCTGCTTCACCTGGCAAAACATCAGAGGATTCACTCAAGGTTACACAAAGTTTGTTATCTAGTTCTCAGGGACAGAGCACTCCGCTGGAAAATCTGCCAAGACCAGTTTCAGGGAAACTGAACTTTAGATTAAACCTATATCTGCCAAGGCCAAGAGGCAAAATTCCATTACCAGACTCCTTCAAGAAAATAGGATCTGGATAGCTCTGTGGGTTACCTGACTGTACAAACACACACACACACACACACACACACACACACACACACACACACACAC
>NW_026585643.1:2170168-2177024 GCF_907164565.1 Psammomys obesus | reverse complement strand
CACACACACACACACACACACACACACACACACACACACACACACACCTGTCCTCAGGGCAGGCCAGCCTGTCTCACCCAGAGCTGATCTCACCCAGCTCTCACCATCTGTGCTCTAAGCTCAGATTCTCGGCTCCCTCCATTCCAGAATAGCCTTTTCAAGGGCTGTATCCCTGCCTCTCATTCCTGGATCTAAATCATTAAATCATCTTCCAAGGTCTTGTTTGTCTATAGAAAATGCAAGGCAAAGCTGCAGAAAATACCTTGGGAGTCCCCAACAGGGAAGCCAAAGCTGATCTAATCTCACTGAGCATTAAACTCAATCCTGAAGCTCTTGCCCCAGAGATAAATAGCTACCTAATAAACAGGTACTTACACCTATCATTTGTGAATTGTTATTACACTTAACTATGTATGACAGTAACAGGTGATCCTTGGAAAACACTTGCTTTGAGATTCCTCTGTGACTTCCTAGCAGTTTCAGGAGAGTCAGGGTGAGTTAAGGTTAATTCATCAGACTATTCAAACAGGTTGATCCACAATATCATCAGTCATTCCAAAGGTCAGCAAGATGATGACCTACAATATCTCCTAGTCAAATGTGGCACAATATCAACTCTGACTAAATAATGTGTAAATTTATGAGTGTATTGGTAGTGCTCTACTGATGTTGTTATGATAACCTAGTTGTCAGCATTATACAAAGTAAAAAAAAAAAAAGAAAGGAAGGAAGGAGAGAGAAAGGAAGGAAGGAAGGAAGAAAGAAAGAAAGAAAGAAAGAAAGAAAGAAAGAAAGAAAGAAAGAAAAGAAGGAAGAAAGAAAGAACACTTTTCTCGCAGTGCAGTCACTGTGGACTTCCTGGGGTCTCAGGCCTCCTCAACCACAGCCTCCACACTGTCTACATTCTTGGACTTTACCCCAGCTTAGCTCATAGGAGGTGAATGTGGTGACAGTGTCATCTTTACCCAAACCAGAAAACGTCCTTCAGTAAAGTGACGCCAATCAGAAGCCGAGGTGCACAGCTTTAAAATGCCTGTGAGCCCACTGAGCACAAACCTGCTTCATCCCCTTCCCAGGGCTGGGTCTCCTCTGCCCTCCTCTGCCTGAGCAGCCATTCTGGGAAGATGCCTCCAGTCCTGATTCTCCTGACCTTTCTCCTGCCACTTGGAGCTGGTGCAGGTGAGTGAACACCCCTGTCCCAGAGCGGCCATCCATGACCCCTCTGCTGTCCTTCTGCCCAGCAGTTGTCAGGAATTGTCCTGACTGCACCCAGCAGCTTTCTGAAGCTCAGGTCCCATGCCAAACCCAGACCTGGAAACTTGACACTGGCCATATTGCCACAAGGTCTGAGAAAGGGAGGTGCTCTCAGAAAAACGTAATAGGAGCTAGCTTTGCCCAGCTTTTCTTCACAACCTGGAGACTGTATCATCCTTAGAAAAAGATGTGACAGAGACTGCAAAGATACAAAATTTACATCACTAACTTACTTGAGCCCAGGGAAAGGGCAGCTTTAAGGAGCAGCATGCAAGCGGGTGAGGCCACCAGCTCAAGAACTTGAGCATCATTTATTAACCTTCTGAAGAAAGAGCCCAGGGTGCCTAGAAGCCTGCCCTGCACACTGCACTAGCTCTGAGCTGTAGGTGCCTCTCCACCTCTTCCTGTAAGGCCCCAGCTGTTCCCATCCCTCCCCGAGCACTGCTCCAATGTCCCCCAGGCTCTGAAACCCCACAGCCCTGCACCACCAGCTCTCTGGATAACCAGAAGTCACTCAGCCATGCAGCCAAAAGCCTTTACTGAGAGCCCAAGATGTGTTGGGCACCAGAACAGGAGACTCTTAGAAAATCCACTTCCATAGGGCTTGTGGGTAAAAGGTGAGGAAATGACACCAATCAAGATTAGAGGGGTGAGAGTGACTCACTACCAAAGGAAAACCAACAGCAGGCCACCCAGGGTCCCTCAGCCCCCAGCATGATGAAGACTGAACTTATCCCTCCATGCATTTGTAAAGCAGGGCCTGGAGAACAATGATGCCCACCCCTTCTCAGAGCAGGGCTCTGAGGCTCAAGATTCAGCAAAGATTATTCCATGTGCAAGAAATCCTGCCTGCAGCAGCCTTGGGGACTGTAGATATCATCCCCAATCACCCCCTTCATAGATCTTTCTCTTGACTTTATCTGCTGCTTCCAGACACCCCATATTCTAGCCTTTTCTTTCAGAGGAGATCATTGGAGGCCACGAGGTCACACCCCACTCGCGCCCCTACATGGCACTTGTTAAAATTATGAGAGATAATGGGGGCAACACAACCTGCGGAGGCTTCCTGATTCGATACAACTTCGTGCTGACAGCTGCTCACTGCAGGGGAAGGTGAGGAAACAGCTCCCCCACATTTTCTATGACACCCACAGGATCTTCTGTCCTTCATTGTGGGGGCTCCCCTGAGAGCTCACTAGAAGGCAGGACTGTGAAAATGGAAGTCTGAGAAGAGAGAAATTTGAGGTGAAAGGGTGAGAGGGCAGAGCCAGCAACACCCTTGAGCTGATCACCTGCACTGGCCAAACTAAAGCAGTGGCTGACATGACAGTTCACATTAAGAGTCAATGCAAACTTTGGAATTTTGCCTAGAAGCAAGAGGGAGGCTCCAGGAGTCTCATGTCCTTGAGAAGCAGAGAGCAGTAGGTCAGACACCGAGGCCCTCCTGCGTCCTCAAGTCCCCTCAGCTAGAGTCCCACCTGCCTACTCTGCCTGAGGGGCATTCTTCCTGAATCCACATCTCTCAAGTCCACTCTGCTCTCTGCACAGCAAAATGACAGTCGTGCTGGGGGCCCACAACATCAAGAAACAGGAGAAGACGCAGCAGGTCATCCCTGTGGAAAAAGCCATTCCCCACCCGGACTATAATTCTAAGGTCTTCTACAATGATATCATGCTGTTAAAGGTGAGACCTTGCTCTTGGTTAGGGATTTTCACTTCTGTTATCCTTCCTCTCTTAGCATCGCTTACACCTTTCCTTTCAAAGTGTCTCAGCCCATCAGGCCATGAGTAGACTCTTTCTTCTGCCCAACAGCTGAAGGAAAAGGCCAAGAGGACTAGAGCTGTGAAGCCCCTCAACCTGCCCAGGTGCAACGTCCATGTGAAGCCCGAGGATGTGTGCTCTGTGGCTGGTTGGGGATGGACAGAGCCAAAGGGCAAAGCATCAGAGACACTACGAGAGGTGGAGCTGACGGTACAGAAGGATCAGGAGTGTGAGTCCCGCTTTCCAGGTTCTTACGAGAAAACCATTGAGATATGTGCAGGGAACCCAGAAATCAAGAATGCTTCCTTTAGGGTAAGTGGGATTGCTCTCCACTCTGGGCTTAGTAGAAGGGGAAAAGGAATCTGGGACCTAGAGACCAAACACCAAGGGACTCCTTTGCCCACTGGCTGAGATCTTTCTCCCTGGGAACAGCAGGAACCAGGAACTGCCTAGGGCATCCTGAGCTGACAAGGAGCCTCTGCTGAAGGCAGCTTGTATAAAAAAGGGTGTGTGACACACAACGCCTGCCTTCCAGGCCCAGGCTTTGCAAAGCTGTGCTCCCGGAGTGTGTCCTAGCCACAACCAGGTAATGAGGGTCCCACACACCTTCATGGAGAGTGGATCACAGACCTGGGGGAAGGGCAGAGGCCGGCCTCAGGAGGGAGGTGAAGTCCATGTCCACAGTCAGAGCTGGGAAGCCCAGGGGCCCCAGGCCTGCCCTCTGGCCTCCCACAGGCAGAGTGTATGAGTCATGCTTCTCTGAGAGAAGCCTTGACATGAGTGGGAGGTTGGGATTAGGGTGAACGACAGCGCAGTTCAAGTGTTCCCCTCAATTCACAGGGGGATTCTGGAGGGCCTCTCGTGTGCCACAAAGTGGCCGCAGGCATCGTCTCCTATGGGAAAGGAGATGGTTCACCTCCGCGGGTCTACACCAGAGTCTCAAGTTTCCTATCCTGGATAAAGAAGACCATGAAACGCAGCTAACTACAAAAAGCAGACTGGCTCCCTTTCTGACTACCCATCTTCCCTATAGCTGAGTCCAGGATTGCTCTAGGACAGATGCCAACAAGTGAATAAAGGTCTTTGCAGATGAAAAAACTGGTTTCATGTCCATTCAAAGGGGCCAGCGCTATGCTAGCGAGCCCAATGGCACACTTCTTCTGCTCACCCCATACACACATATTTCTGAAATCCAGCTCATTTTTGCTTGTCCCATTCTCTTCAGTGCCTGCTGTTCTCACAGACCTAAAGCTGAACACCATTAGGAAAAATGGTGGGGGTCTCTTGCTTGGGTTTCACAGTGAACTGTCACCTCCTCTGTGCCATATGACAGAGAGGGGAGGAAAAGCACCTTTTTTCTGGAGACACAGAACACAGAGCTGAAATCACATGGAGATGGTCCTTCCTGGGCAGGCTATCTCTCTCCCAAGGCTTCACCAAGGCCTCCCTTAAGGGGACAGCTCTTTCAGTCAAACCTGTTTCTCATCTAGCAGTAGTTTCCCTGTCCTCCTCTAGAAACAGGGCCAGGCTTCCTCCAGCCTCCTTGCTCCACCCCCTTCTCTTTCATCCCTACTCAGATGAGTCTGGCAACTTCTGAGCTTTCTAGACCATACAGGGCTAAGCACATTCCTGCCTATTTTCCTCCTACCTAGGACACCCAAAGCAGCATGTGGTTCATACCACTGAGGGGTATGAGGTTTGAAAATTACTTCAGTCACGTAGCTTCTAGTCCACACTATTCAGAAAAGCAGTGTTTTTCTCTGGGGAGACGGCAATTGAGAGGATAACACATCGTAGCCAGCCTGGTTGTATTTAAACTGGTTGTATTGAAAAGGCAGCAGAAACAGTCCTCACGCAGATTTAAGTCGTAAGAGATCCTCATATTCAAAAGCATAATTCAGAAACAGAATTAAATGTGAATCAAGGAGGCTGAGAAGAGAAAAGAAAAATGAAAAAATGAAGTACCTCTAGTATTTAGACATTCATGATGACTGCTGGAAACATAGTTTCCAAGAATTTCTGGGCTTCTCCGCATTAGAAAGTTCATGGCATAAGACTGTATGCAGAATGTGTGGCTTAGGTTAAAAATAATAATGATGATGTTGATGATGATGATGATGATGATAAAAAACATCTCTCTGTGTTGGGTTTATATTGCTTTAAAAAATTCAAGCTGCCAGGCCTGGGGCTCACATCTTTAATCCAGCACTTAGCAGGCAGATTCAGGAAGATCTATGTGAGCCCAGGGACAGCAAACTCAGAGCCCAGGGCCATTTATATACAGAGAAACTGTCTCAACACAAACAAGCTTTAAAAATGCTTGGTTTAACTTAATTAAAATAAAAGCAGCCCTGACTTCAGGGTCTTGTCACATCAGATATTTTAGAGATGACATGACACACAGCTATAGCATAACGCCTTCCTGTCCCTGGTAGACACTGTGATACATTCTTTTGTGAGAGGAAGTAAAGTTTGCCTTTGGATCTCATAATTTTCAAAGGCATGCTTTTCTTTTTTCTTGGCTTGATTTTTTGAGACAAGGTTAATCTGTGTAGCCCTGGCTGTCCAGATGCGCTTTGGAGACCAGACTGACCTCAAACTCACAGAGATCCACCTGCCTCTGCCTTCAAGAGTGCTGGGATTAAAGTTTGCACCACCATGCTAAACTAAAGGCATATAGGAAGAGAAGTTGGTGCCACAAGTTTCTGAAAGGTAACCGGAAATCAAACCTTGCCTTGGAGACATTCTAAGGACCTTTCTCATTGTAGACAACAAAAACAAAAAAGAGTGCAGAATCAAAGAAAAATGTGTGTTGAAAAATCATACAGTCACATATGTGTTCAGTTTAGGTGTTATATTTACTTGTAGGCAGTGGTTCTATGGTTTTAAATTTGTGCAATAACTATATTATTTATTACATGTAATAAAATACATTATTGAGTTTGCTTTAGAGAGCAGATAAATACATGTCTTCCAAAAAGTAGCAAACTGACCCTATCAACTGACCTCAACACCGAGATGTTAGGACAGCTCCTAAACTGAGCCTAGGACCCCTCGCCACCGATTGACAGTGACCTTCATGTCATGTACTCTACAACCAATAATTTTGGCATCCCACACAAAAGATGAGCCCATGGCCTGACTTCCCCCCGGACAGAAAACCCCTGTCCTCCCACAGCTGCATGGTGATAGAAAGGTTCTCAGAGCACCTTGCTTTGCTGCTCAGGAGCATGTACTTGGATAGACTCAGAGACAGGGAAATACAGACTGCTTCAGATGTCTCTGCCCTATGGAAGTAGCTCTCAGTCCTCACCATTTGCAAAAGAGCATACTCTCTTCTCTCGACATCTCTGTACTTACTTTAATGAACCTAGGAAAGGAAATGCTTCAACTCACCAAGAACCAACTTCTCTGCTCCTCCAGCTATTGCAGTCTCAGCACAGCCAGGGGAAACTGTGAGATATCCCTGAAGGACACACAAAGCATAAGATCTTCCTGGCTTGTGCTGGGGAGATTGTGCTGCTAAACCTCCTTTGTCCTCACAGACGATATGCATCAACCAGCATCACCTTCTGTGGACCTAGAGCAGATACAGGGTTTCCTTCCGTATGTGTGTCCCATGCCACCTTTCTTTGGTACATATTTTAATGAGGATGTCCCTGTTTGGATAGTTTTAGGATGTATGGCCTTGATGGAGGAAACACGTTTCAAAGCCTCACACCATACCATTACCAATTCTCCTTCCACACCCCTCTCTCTTCCTCCTGTCTTCCCTCCCCCTCTTCCTCCTGCCGTGTGTGTGTGTGTGTGTGTGTGTGTGTGTGTGTGTGTGTGTGTGTG
>NW_026585643.1:2113280-2170158 GCF_907164565.1 Psammomys obesus | reverse complement strand
GTGTGTGTGTGTGTGTGTGTGTGTGTGTGTGTGTGTGTGTGTGTGTGACTGCAGTAAATGATGTAAGCCCTTAGCTCCCCGATCCTGCCTCCATGCCTGCCACTTGATGCCACACCTCCTACCATGATGGGCTTGTGTCTCTCTGGAACCATATGCCCTAGTCTTTCTTCTGGAAGTTGCCTTGGTCATCATGTTTTACCACAGTAATAGAAACGCCTTTGACCAACAAACAATTCATCATGACCAAAATGAAGGAAATGATTCATTTGCCATATTGCCCAGGAGTAGTTGGCCTGACAGCATTGTGGGATAGCCTTCACCGCTGAATGACTACCATCTGTAAGAACAGACTGCCAGCCTCCATGACCTAGTTCATTCTTTAAGCCAGAAATTATGCTTTCCCTTAGAGCTATAATACATGGTTTCCCAAAGGGATGTGCAGACAACTTGAGCTCCTAGAAGTGACTTACACTCAAGCATTCTTGCTTCTGAGCCGGGTTTAGCGGTATTGACCTGTGATTCCAGCACTTGGCGGGCTGAGATAGGAGGGTAGGGCTTCAGAATCAGCCTCAGCAACATGACAAGATCCTGTTCAGAAAAAGAGTTTCTGTCAACACCACCTTGAATTTTGATTACCCAGATGCCTTAATTCCCAAGAAGTGAGTCAACTGTAAGTTAATGGATTAATGTGTAGAGAGGGGATCAATCTGAGTTCCAGGGGAAATGGGATTCAGGTAATTATTGTCTCTCAAAGTCTAATGACAACTAATAAGCATCTACGATAGACCTCTGAAACCCGACAGAGGAAAGACCAAGATACTTGTCAGTCAAGTTTGGCTAAGGAATCCTTGTAGCTGAGATACTTGATGTTTGAGTCCCCTGAAAAGCTTTTCAGGGATCGCTTAAGTCCCCTCCTCACAATGACTCCCCAGACATTTAGCCAAGCACCTTGCCAGCTTAGTGCCCCAGAGAGTGACTCTGGGCTCACTGTAATGTGACACCAGGCCCCTGCAGTGACAGCCCAGCTGGCTGCTTCCTATTGTAGTTTGCACTCTCTGTGAGAAAAGGAGGAAGTTTGCATTTGGCTCAGGCATGTATTGTCTCCCCTCAGTGACCTGAGAGTATTATTTAATGGGAGTCATCATTAATAGCTACCTACAGAATTCTCACACAATTTCATCTCAGTAGCTGATGTGTTCCCTAGAATTGAGCAAGAAGTGAAAATCCGGATTCCTATTGCCTCTCCGTGCTATTTTCCCACAGTACCAAGATTTCCCTGTTGCATAACACTAATTTCCTTAGCAAATAATAGCTTTAAATTTTTGCATTGATCACATGGTTTCTGGCTACAAAGTGCTGTTATGTGTACTTGCTGTAGAATGATTCAGTCAAACCAATTAACACATCATCAACTCAAATACTTTTTTGAAGAGAGAAAATAAATCTGTTTAATAGAAGTTTTGAAATGCACAGTGCATTATTAACTACCTGTTGTGCAGTAGATCTCAAAAGTTATTCATCCCTTTAATTGAAAGTCTGTATTCTTGGATCAGCATCTTCCAATTCCAATCTGTCCAGTACCCACTGCTCTCTCTACTTCTACAAGTTCCATTTTTAGGATTTTCAACACAGGTGAGGTCATGCACTGTTTTTCTGCCAAGCCTAGCTGATTTGGCTTAGGGTCATGTCTCAGTTTCAACGGTGTCATTGTAAAGGCTAGAATTGTATCATCTTCTTAATGTCTGGATAATGAGCTGCAGAGCTCGCTCAGCAGTTTAGAGCACTTGTTGCCATAGTAAAGGTCTCAGGTTTAATCCCAGGCATCCGCATGATGTCTCTCAACAATCTGGACTCCAGGTTGAGGGCATCCATTGCCTATTCTGACCTCCAGAGCTATCACACACACCATACACACACAAATGTTTCCACACATGAAATTAAATCATTTTTAAACATTTAATGTCTGGATAGTGCTATAGCTTGTATATGTGCCACACTGGTTTTATCCTCCCATTCACTGGTGGACACACATCGATCTTTAGCTGTTGGGAACGGTGCTACAATGAACGAGAGAGCACAGTTGTAGGGAGTCTCAGAGTCGACATAGACACACTCAGACACTAAGTTCTCAGCATAGAAAGGCCGCTTTGTCCAGGAGGGAGAAGCAGTAGAGGAGTGCTCCTTCTAGACCCAACAAAGGCAGAGCAGGTGTCTCTGCTGTCTCTGCAGAAGTGGTTTAGAAGGGGAAAAGGGCAGCCTGTGCTCGGATAAGGTGGGAAGTCCTGATTAGCTAAAAGGTGTATGTCGATTGCTGGACCTGGGTGTTTTTGTCTCAGGAAGGAGTCAGCGGTCACTGAAGGGATACAAGTTGGGATCTAGCTTAGGAATGTAATGGAAGGGCTTCACAAGGAAGAGGGAGTGGGGATGGGCAAGACCTTTCAGCCCCGTGTTTGCCACGCTTAGACCTGTTAGGCCCTCATTCCCACCTTTTTCTTCTATTATTGTGTTGTTTGATGAAGAGTAAGAGGGCATTGCTCTTCCGGCTGGTTCCTGCTGATACTGGGGTGTCATTGTTGGGGACCCAAGGAAGCTGGAATGTTGGTCAAGGCTGGGTAGTATAGGCTGTGCCATTTGATGGCCAGGCTCTGGGCAACCATAAAGGGCTAGCCACTTGGGATCTCTCTAGAATACATACTCTGAGGGAACACAGGGGCTGCTGAGTTGCTGGAGTATCTTGTAGTTGATTTGAAACCTGTTGGAACAGATAGACAGGAGACAGAGGGTAAAGTTAAGGAGTTTAGGGGAACTGGTTTTATCTTGAGTGTACATTTGCATTTCCTGGCCCATGGTCCTGGTAGATGGGGAGGTGAGGTCTCAAGACCATGGAAATGGGAGGTGGTCGGGGAAAGAGGGAGAGAGTCAGCCCTCAGAAATAGACAGGTGGGTAAACTTAGGTTGTTAAATGACAGGTGTACTTATTTGGAGTCTATTTGACCTGTGAGAGGTGGATTTAAGCAGATGCTGAGACTCACAACCAAACTTTGGGCAGACTTCAGGGAGTCCTATGGAAGTTGGGGACAGGAGCGCCTCAAGAGACCTAGGCTTGGAAGGCCCTGCAGAGACTGCTGCACCAATGCTGATCTAACCTTACTGATCTTAATCTTATTAAATTCAATCCTGATGCTCTTTTTCCAGAGACAAATGACAGTAACTAACAAGCAGGTACCCACACCTGTCATTTGTGAACTATTGTTACACTTAACTACGTAACACTTAACTACGTAACAGGTGATCCTTGGACATGGGGCGAACACTTGCCTTGAGATTCCTCTGTGACTTCCTAGCAGTTTCAGGAGATTCAGGGTGAGTTAAGGTTAATTCATCAAATTATTCAAACAGATTGTTGCAGGTCTGATCAGTCACCCCAAAGCTTAGTGACAGGACGTACTTCAACACTGGCTAGCCAAAGATGGCGCAGCAGCACATCTCACTACATACTGTGGAACGAGGTGAGGATATTTGTAGTTCTATAGCTGTTGTTACGACGGTAAATTGGTTAGTCAGCATTACACAAATGGAAGAAAAGAGAAGTAAGAAAAAAATCCAAAGAACCAAAGGGATCCTACCAGAATGCAAAAGGGTGTGAGAGCTAGAAAGGACACACTTCTCAAAGTGCAGTCACTGTGGACTTCCTGGGGTCTCAGGCCTCCTCAAACACAGCCTCCACACCGTTTCCTCTCTTGGACTTTATCCCATCTTAGCTCATAGGAGGTGAATGTGGTGACAGTGTCATCTTTACCCAAACCAGAAAACGTCCTTCAGTAAAGTGACGCCAATCAGAAGCCGAGGTGCACAGCTTTAAAATGCCTGTGAGCCCACGGAGCACAAACCTGCTTCATCCCCTTCCCAGGGCTGGGTCTCCTCTGCCCTCCTCTGCCTGAGCAGCCATTCTGGGAAGATGCCTCCAGTCCTGATTCTCCTGACCTTTCTCCTGCCACTTGGAGCTGGTGCAGGTGAGTGAACAACCCTGTCCCAGAGCGGCCATCCATGACCCCTCTGCTGTCCTTCTGCCCAGCAGTTGTCAAGAATTGTCCTGACTGCACCCAGCAGCTTTCTGAAGCTCAGGTCCCATGCCAAACCCAGACCAAGTCTCACTGACGCAGCAGTAGAGAAGTGAGACCCCGAGCTCTGAGTCAGAAGTGTTTTTAAAGGTAAGTCTGTGAGCAGGTGGTTTCCATGTCAGCAAGCAGGGGGCGCATGTTTCCATGACAGCAAACAGGGGGGCACATGTCTTGATGTTACAGGATTGGGTAAAAGTTAGAGGGGCGAGGTGACCTTCTCTGAGACACATAATCACAATTGCCTAAGGCATATGATCACAATTCCTATTCTTCTAAACCATATCTGAAAATTGGGGAGAATTTTCCCAGCCGACTCCCAACCGATTCTCATTGATTATTGCCAGGGAGATTGTCTCTATTTTCTATGAAGTATTTATTCTGTGATATATCCTGGAGGCTGTTTCTAGGAGAATTAATTTTGTTTTCTGCTAAGTGTACATTCTGTGATATTTCCTGGTTCCTGAATTCAGCTCCCAGTCAAGATGGCTCTTTATTTCAAAATGGAGTTATACTCAGGCTAACTATACTCAGGCTAACTTAAACTCTTCAGAGATATGGCAGAGACTGCAAAGATACAAAATTTACATCACTAACTTACTTGAGCCCAGGGAAAGGGCAGCTTTAAGAAGCAGCACACAAGCAGATGAGGCTACCAGCTCAAGAATATGAGCATCATGTATGAACCTCCACCCTCAGCTTCTGAAGAAAGAGCCCAGGGTGCCTAGAAGCCTGCCCTGCACACTGCACTAACTCTGCAGTCGAGCTGTAGGTGCCTCTCCACCTCTTACTGTAAGGCCCCAGCTGTTCCATCCCTCCCGGAACACTGCTCCAATGTCCCCCAGGCTCTGAATCCCCACAGCCCTGCACCACCAGCTCTCTGGATAACCAGAAGTCACTCAGCCATGCAGCCAAAGGCCTTTACTGAGAGCCCAAGAGGTGTTGGGCATGAGAATAGGAGACTGTTAGAAAATCCATGCCCATAGGGCTTGTGGGTAAAAGGTGAGGAAATGATACCAATCAAGCTTAGAAGGGTGAGGGTGATTCACTACCTGAGGAAAACCAACAGCAGGTCACCCAGGGTCCCTCAGCCTCTAGCATGATGAAGACACAGCTTATCCCTCCATGTATTTGTAAAGCAGGGCCCGGAGGACAACGCTACCCACCTGACTCTATCTGCTTCTCCCAGATACCCCGTATTCGAGCCTTTTTCTTTTTTCAGTGAAGATCATCAAGGGCCATGAGATCAAGTCCCACTCCTGCCCCTACATGGCCTTTATTATATTTGTGGATGTTGATGGAAAAACGAGTTACTGCGGAGGCTTCTTGGTTTGAGAGGACTTTGTGCTGACAGCTGCTCACTGCAGGGGAAGGTGAGGAAACAGCTGGCCCACATTTTCTGTGACACCAACAGGATCTTCTATCCTTCACTGTGGATGCTCCCCTGAGAGCTCACTAGAAGGCAGGGCTGTGAAAATGGAAGCCTGAGAAGAGGTAAATTTGAAGTCAAGGGATAAGTGGTCAGAGCCAGCAGCACCCTTGAGCTGATCACCTGCACTGGACAAACTAAAGTGTTGAGGTGATAGTTCACATTAAGAGTCAATGCAAACTTTGGAATTTTTCAGAGGAAGCTGACTGGACCAACAAGGTACAGAAACAATAAAGTGGCTCAGACAACAACAAAGAACTCCAGTTATGTTCACTTTGGTAATTATTTATTATGAGTTTTCAGCCTTTGCTGCCCATTCCCACATAGTGATCACCCACCCATATACGGTTATTTCTTTGTCTTCTTTTTGAGATAGGACCTCACTGTATAGCTCTGACTGGCCTGGAATTTACTGTGTAAAGCAGCCTGGCCTTAAACCCACAGAGATCTGCCCTTCTCTGCTTCTCCAGCGCTGGGATTAGAGGTGTATGTCTTATCTAGCCACACACCTATTTTAACTCTCAACCCTCTAAGGTTGGCTTTCTCACACACAACCATCAGGAGGCGACTGCACTGCCGAGGTGCCATGCACTCAGTCACTCGTTTTCATACTTAGCTCCAGAAATGAATCTTCCCAGGCCTAGGACATTCCTACCATCTCTGAGCCACCTTCATCAAGCCCCAACACTTGGCAGAGAGTCGAACCAGGCACTGGGTGAAGGGAGATTTGACCCTTGGACTTCAGAAGGTGTGGGCTGTGCCAGCCATTCAGTTTCCTGTTCCCAGGACCTCCCCCTCCCTAGCAGGACAGGCTACTCTCACCACCTGAACTGTCCTCAGTCTAGAAGGTTGACACATCCCTCTGAAGGCCCCAGGCTCACCTTGGTCCCTTTCCCAGCCCAGCACAGAACTCAGTCAATTTCTTTAACCCTTGCTGACCTTCCAGTGTTTTCCATCTGACTTCCTCCAGCCCCACCTCCCCCAGGCCTGACTTAAGCCAGCCTCTCACTCCTCTACCCACAAGTTCCAAACGCTGTGGAGTCTCCTCTACCTCACATTCCAGCTAACTTGGGTTTCCAGTCACCTGATGCTCATCCCTCCCACCTAGGCTGGCTGAGCCCTGTTCCAATCCATGTCTTGCAAGAAGAGAGAGGATCAGAAATGACCTCCAGTCTCTCAACAACCCTAGCTCAGCATAGAACCTCGGCCTCCCCCTGCTGGCCACATGGGGATACGGCAGTTTGTGAACTAGAGGGATCCAAGGGACACTAGGCTACAAGTATTTTTTGACATCGTCAACCAACACTGGGCTTTGTATCAGGTACTCAGTAGACTCCTTCACCTTCATCCTCTTGGTTCACTAGAGAGGTCATTGTGGCACAATGGATCTATATTTGGATTTCACACAAAAATATCATGTTTCAAAATATTATTAAATTCCCTGTATCCTAATATTGCCACATGCATGGTCTTCTTGGTTCAGAACACAGTGTGTGAAGTTGGGCTGAGGAGGGAATCCATCCAACCCTGTGCTTTTCAATGTATCTTTTGTGGAGCCCGGATCGAAAGAGGTGGAAAAGAGAAATGCAAACAGAGAGGCTTTTGCTTTCTTGACATTCAGAGCAGCGACCCCGCCACTCCAGCTGAAGTGTAAGACAGTTCACGGTGACCCATGTGACCCTAGGAAGTCCCTCACACAGCACCCCTTGTGAGTTATACTTTGTTTCCTTCTCTCAGACATTACATCCTGACCAGTTTCCCCCCCTCTATTTCTCCCTGCTCCCCAACACCTCCCATCTCCTTCAGATCCCCTCCTCCCACTTCGGAAAAAGGCAGGCTTCCTAGGAATATCACCCCTCCAACACCTCCCATCTCCTTCAGATCCCCTCCTCCCACTTCAGAAAAAGGCAGGCTTCCTAGGGGTATCAACTGCATACAGCTTAACAAGTTACAATAAGACTAGGCAGAAGTCTTTATATCAAGACTGGACAAGGCAACCCAGTAGAAGGAAAAGGGAACTAAGAGCAGGGAAAGAGTCAGAGGCATGCACACTCCCACAGGTCCAAGTCCCACAAGAGCGCCAAGCTACACAACAGTAACATATGAAGAGGGCCTAGCTCATACAGACTCAGTGACTGTCATTTCCTTCTCTGTGAGTCCCTGGAACTCTGCTAAGTTGATTTCATGGGCCATGTTCTCTTGGGGCCTTTCAACCTTTTGGCTTCTAAAGTCCTTCGTTGCCCTTTTCAGAGGGGATTCCCCCTAGCTCAGCTTAATGCTTGGCTGTGAGTCTCTAACTGCTCTCACCACTTGCTGGCAAAGCCTCTCTGATGGCAATTGGGCTAGGCACCCATACATGAGTGTAGCAGACTATCATTAGGAATCATCTCATTGGCTCATCTTTTTGTGGCTGGTTGTGTTTGGTTCTATCCTTGGTCTCTGAACTATCCAGACTCTGGTTTCTGACCATCCAGGAAGTGTCAGGTATGGAGGACCAGCTTAGACATCAACTGGGGAAACCAAGGCAGGGCGCAGACCCAGCTGCTGGCTGGTGACCTGATAGACGATCTCTGAGAGCAATTCTCCAGAGCTGAAACTGATAGTTACCAACCGTGGCTTCCATTGAGTGGCAAACTGAGGGGCCACATCTTAATTGTCCTTGGTGGCCGGACAGTGCTGGTAGCTTGTGGCCTGGGTTTACACCTATCACCAAAAGTGGGGGCTAGGGCTGTAGTCTCTAATGGGACTTTCCACTGGTGGCAGCAAAGCACCTACAAAAAGAAAGGAAAGGGAGCAAAAAGACCATATATGCACACACACACACACACACACTTGATGATGAAGCAGGACAGACTCCAGCAAGTAGGTTCCAGTAAATTTCTTCTTTCAAGCTTCTCTTACAAGCTTATCTTACTTTACGTACACACACACACACACACACACACATACACACATATACACACACATACATACATACATTCATACACACATAGTATTTCACCAGCTACTGTACATATATACATAAATATATATATATATATATATATATATTTGATGGATGGAAAAACTCTGAACAGCGCTCTCCAACCTGTTTTTTATTCTTTTTTCCGCAGCTTATATTTCCCAGCAAAATCTTTCAAGCAATACAAAAATCACAACGTAGTTACAGTCTATTTCTTCTTTAAGTAAATGATTACATACCCTCACACGATCAAATGTTTTATGTCTTATGGGTGAAAAATAAATACGGAAAAACAAGTTATTTCCAAGAGCCCATACACATGTGTAACTAAGCAATTTGCTATATATGAAGAGACAATGAGCAAGCAAGGTAATTTCTCAGCCAGGTTTTTTTTGTTTTTTTACTACAGGCTGCAATTTGTGGTTACAAAGAAAGAATCAATTTCTTAGAAGGGAATCTTATAAAAATCTTAAAAGAATCACAAATCTAAACTTACATAGAAAAAATAATCAGAAGTTTCTACTTTAAATCTTTTAGGTGCACATCTACTCATTAATAATTGTATTAAATCATATCAGGAAACTGAGGGGAAAACAAGTATAAGGATTGTCGTCTTAGACACCACCCCGGCTTGAGAGTGTCACATCAGCCAGTGCTATTCTGGGCTATTGTCTTCATTCGACAACCTCAAAAAAAAAACCCTGGCTTTACTATTAAGAGTGTGCTTTTCTTAATTTAGAATTTTCTCTCGGATTTTCTACATCAGAGCCACCAGCAAAAACATCTTTACCTAACCTTGCTAAAGAATCTATTTTTGCAAATTCTTTCTAAGGGTAGTGCTCATTGCTAACAGTCCACATCTGCAGGTCCTTCCCAAGGGTGGTGGCGGAGTCATTAATCTGCTCCCGCAGCAATGCCTGAAAGAGACCAAGCAGTGGGAATTGTGAGTGCCAGTGATGCCGCCCAGTGAGGGCTGGAAGCCCTCTTAGAGTTCTCATGCAACTCATGTGTTATGAGGGATGTGGTGACAAGCAGAGCTGTGCCCCATGACAGCGTGAAGTCCTCGGGACACACGGTCTTCGAGGTCCTGCCTCTCCAAGACAACCATGTTTGTGCAACCAGTGGGCTGCATTCCATGAGTTCCAGAGCTGTTCTGCTGTTCCCCCTTCATGGCAACCAACAGTCAGGCATGGGCTCCCTCTAGCGGTATGAACCTCACGTTGGCCCATCATTGGCTGATCACCCCACAATTTCCGCACCACCTTTACCCCAGCGCATCTTGCAGACAGAACGAATTGTAGATCAAAGACTTTGTGGCTGGGCTACTGCCCCAGTCACACCACTGGATGTCTTGTCTGGTGACAGAAGGTGGCAAGTTCAGGCTCTATAACCCCAATGCTTGGAGTCTTGCTAGGGTCACCCTCATAGAGTCCAGGCGGTCTCTGGTGCACTGGGTTTCAAATTGTTGTGCCCAGGTCGCGAACCCCAAAAGACCAGGAATAAAGACTCCGCTGTAAATACATGAGGGTTTTTTTTTTTTTTTTTTATTACAAGTTACAAGCTGCAGCTTGGGCTCACACCCCCCGCCGCCGAAGTGGTGAGAACTTTTCTGAGTATTTGCATAGTTAGTAACAGAAAAGGTATTATGTGCAAAACATGCCGTCAAATGCAGCACCTATGACACAAGGGCAGAGCAGTGGAACAGAAAGAGTATGTCTTCTCGATAACAAAAACATTTAAGTTACAACTTAGGATGCTGAGGACATGGCCTTAGTGCATAAGAACACTGGCCACAGAAGCAGGAGACCCGGTTCAGATCCCACCATCCACATGAAAGAAGCCGAGTGGGGCTGCATGCACCTGTAGCTGGGTGCACTGACAAGAAGAAGACAGCTGGAGCTTGCTGGCCACCAGGCTCAGTTTAAAACAGTCTGTGCCAGGTCCGGTGAGAGATCCCACCTCAGAGGAGTGAGACAGAAAACAGGAGAGCTCCACGGCATCCGTCATGCCCTCATGCGTCACAGGACGTAGACACTGACACATATGTGTGTACACATACACACTATACATTCTTAAAATATATAGTTACATTTGTTCTAGTTACTTTCTGTTACTGTGATAAAGCACTGTCCACTGGTGAGGAAAAGGCTGATTTGGCTCACATGTCCCAATAGCAATCCATCACTATGGAAGTTGGAGCTGAAACTCAAACAACCGTTTTTTGTTTGTCTGGTTGGTTTTGGTCTTGTTTTTTAAGGAAAATCTCAAATGCACCAATGAAGACTCAGGATGAAACTGCTGCCTCAGAGGGGCAGAGAACACCCCCAGCTAATCTTCCTCCTCAGCTGACTTCCCAGAAGGAAAAGGGAGCCTCCTTCCCCACACAGTCTCAAAAAAACCTCAAATCGAATGTCCCTCCCCTACACTGCCTGAGTGTCTCTCTATGCATCCTCCTGACTTCCTCTTACCCTCTTTGGTCTTTTTTCCCTATGGTCACTCCCTGTCAACTAGTTGCTTGTTCTGTCTCTTGACCTATGGTTGACTTTGATTAATCCTATCTTGGATTAAAAGTATGTGCTAGGGTTGAGCCATACCATAACTAGAAACAAGTTTTTCCAGCAAACAAGACAATCTCAGGGTTCACAGTGTGCGCAAATATCCTGCAGCATTCTTCCTTTTGTCTAAATAAAAAGATGATAAGACTTTAATTCTAACATAGTGAAACTGTTTACAATAATGATTCCATGCCAAGCTTTCCATGATGTCCATCTTGGTTGATTTTGGCAGTTTTAGGATTAAGTATTTTTGAGTTCAGAGTTCTGTAAAATGTTCGTGTCAAGTCTCACATGAATTCAGCAATTTGAATGTCCTGAGCAGTTTGTATTCTAAACTGTATTTGGGTGGTGTTTGTCAGCTTAGTGACAATCCCGGCTAGGTAGAATACAACAGTCAACCCAAAGGAGTCTATAGACCCTGCAGGAAGAAGAGGCATGGAGCAGCTCTTTTCCAGTGGTGACCATGACCAAAATCCAGGTAGAGTAGTCTTTGCACGGCCCCCTCATCTTCCTGGAGACTTCAACGTTACTGTTAGGAATGGTAGGGAGCGTAAACATTTTAAATCTTTTATTCAGCAGATCTCCTAAAGGTTTGAGGACTATAATCGATTAAAGTATTAAAGTTAGTTTTAAAAATACGTGTTTGTTTCTCAGTTTCTCTCTTAACCCAAATAATTGAGATTCTATTATATTATTTGTTTATCTAACCTTACAGCATAAGAACTGAGCAGTTATTACTCTATTCTTAACACTCTAAGGTACTTGGGCCTCCTCCCAGCATGCAGCCTAGAAATGCCTGCACTTCGTGAGTTTACTGCTCCAGCTCCTCTCTGCCAATGTCTCCTGGACCTCCACCCCTGGCTAAATCCCTACTTCCTCCTCTAACTCCTCCCCCGGCTGGCAGGAAGTCCAGCCCTATTCTCTCCCCTGCTCCGTGATTGGCTGAAAGCTGCTTCCTTGGACTGTCAGAAGATAGCTGGGGAGCAGTGTTTACACCGCATTGAACAGGAGATTCTCAGAACAAACACTGCAACCAGATGTGGGGTGTACAGAAATGAGCGTTCGAATTACACAACAGTCTTATGCCTACACTTGAGCACATCCCAGGTACAAAAGCTGTGTTCCTAGTGACTTGCTTTAGACTCACACCTGAAAACACGTATGAAGCTAGAGGAAGCTGATTTCTAGAACTAGTGCTCTCTATCACTAGTATCCCAAAAAAAAGTTTACACATACGTAATAATCTTATAGATTTTGAGATAATATTTATACCTTAAGAAAAATTTCAGAGAATCAAATGAAAACCAAAAGCTTATAAGATTAGTGGCAATAAAATAGTCCACGTGTTTTCTTTTCCTCTGCCCCAAACCAGGTGGCTCTTCTGATATGAGACAGAGATTTTGGATTTTCCTTTAGCAAGCACGTATGAGTGTGGAGAAGAGAGACAGGCTCTAACCCCAAAGCCAGCTTTCATTTTTGCCACATACCACATACAGACCATTTGTCTATAGAGGGCAGCAAAGACAAGCTGAGGTGATGAATACCTCTTAGCCGATTTACTCTTCTTCTTGCAACATTTTCTCATGATAATCTGCTGTTTTTCATCAGATGTTTTATTTTTTCCAGGGGTCTCTGGATTCCTTAATTGGGTGCTTTAATTGTCCTGGAAAGGTAAAAGCAAAACCCCGCCTCAACGCTATCTCTGAGAGGTTTCTTCTTTGGTAGGTAATATCTTTCCTAAGGTGAAATGTTTTTTGGGTTTTTTTTTTTTTTTTTTTTTTTTTGGCAACAGAAAAAGCATTATCTTTCAATTCAAATTTTAAAAAATTCTTCTGAAATTTAAAAACTAACCATGTCTTAGTATGTGTGGATAAATATACCTACATTTCTCTTTCTGTTTACATGTAAATTCAAGATTTAAGTGTATTTATTTTTAGATCAGAAAGAACATTCACTTTAAATTTCAGCCTGCCTTTTACAAGCAATTTTAAATTTTAAATCACTGTAATTCTTATGTACCTGCCTCTGCCTCACAAGTGCTGGGATTAAAGGTGTGAACCATGGGTTGGCTATGGAGTCCTTATAATAGTTATTCTCATATGGTTGTCCTGGTTTAATTTAGTTCTCCATTTCCTTTATTTTTAGTGTTAGGGGTAAACATTCAAGTTTTTCCAATGTGTAATCTATCCTTCTCGTGGATTTGTTCCCTGGCAAACTTTAATAGTCTAGTCTTAATTAAACATGATGCCAATTTATCCACTATTTTGTCTGTCTTGCCTGTATGAGCTACATAAAATTTGATGGCTTTGTTAAGTTTTGCTAGGTTTAGCCATTTCTATTCATGCCTCCCATGAGCAGGTATCTTTGCCATTTATCTTCCAGTTAGTGGTTTTTCCATTTTGATGACAATATAGTTTTGTGGGAGGAAGTTTTTCCTCCTGACCCCAAGCTCCATGAATAATGACACAGGAGACACATTAAATAGTATACAAATATTTAGGCCATATAGCTAGGCTTTTCTCTGACTAGCTCATAACTTAAAATAACCTATTTTACTAATCTACATTTTGTCATGTGGCTGATTACCTGAGCTCAGGCACCATGCATCCATCTCTCTCACATCTTGGCGCCTGAATCTCTTGCACCTGGCTCTATCCCAGAATCCCTTTTGCCTGATGGATGTCCCACCTATTTCCTGCCTCAGCCATAGTCTATAGGTTTTTTAATTGAAAGGTGTTGCATCCCATACAATACACAAGAGATTCCTCCTACAGTTCCCCTTTCTAGTCTAATAAAAGGCTCTGTTTCTTACATAATAAACTATACACAATAATAATAATAATAATAATAATAATAATTTCATAATTATATTTATGAAAACTATTGGGTAAGATTTACATTCACAATGTCCAGTCCAAATGCATTTAGCAACTTGGGAGAAAGTATACTATTATCTATTCTATCTTCTAACTCTACAGAGTTCAGAGCTCTGTACCTAAATCATTTTCTATTATAGCTTGTATTTAACAACCTAAAAACATCTTCTAGATCCTAAACCATTTATGCTTAATTGTAAGACTATAACTATTTAGGCTTCAATCCATCTGAGACTTGAGAAGGAATGATATTTTCTGAGTAGGTATTAAGTGCAGGCAAGCAGCTTTCAATACTAAGAAGTGACAGACAGCAGCTGCCTAGACAGTCGCCCACATTCCTCTCTAATGTGGGAGCATCAATCTTCAGCCTTCTGGCCCAGCATAACTGACAGACATATTTGTGAAGCAGGAACTATAAAGGACTTGTTTACCCTGTCTTGGCCGAGCTTGACAGTCGACCTTCCAATATTCAAGTTTTGTCCATTTAGACAGCAATCGTCTGCAATGAAGCAAAGGCATTATTTGCCCTGTGTCTAGCTTGTCACATTTGAAGCCATCTCCTAATGTTGATTCTGTGATGCTCATCATCTTCTTTCAAGTTGAATGAGGTGCTGCCAGAATCTGACATATCTCATTGCCAGAAAAGCCTTAAAATAACAAAAACATCTTTAAATGCCATACTTTGTAGGTCTCATGGGTTTTTGAAGACCATCTATCTACCTATATGTATTTACATAGTTTAATCATTATTTATCTATGTATAGTAAACCTGAATAGCCACACATTTGTTTCTAGCCATTCACTATCTGCTTAATCTAGGATGTATATTTTGTGATAGACTAGTGGCTGGCATGACCATGAGTTTGACTAAGTATTAACTTGCATTACTTAATTATCCTAAACAGTTTATAATAGCAGCTTTAAAAAGGACCGAAAGTAAATCTTGTGTTTTTAAATGAGTTGCAATACCTTGTACAGGAATAGAAACATCTATACATATGTGTATTAAAATAACTTAAAATTTACATTAATACATAAAATTGTACACCAATATATCAAAAATATTAACTATAGTTAAAGAGCAGATTCAATAATCTACATTTTTCTCCTATTATTCCTATATGACATTCCTATATTCCCTCATTTTTCTTCTCAACCCCTTTCCCTTTATCTACCAAAAAAAAAAAAAAAAAAAAAAAAAAAGATTGAAAAAAGAAAAGGAAAGAGAGAAATCTCTGGGTCTAAGTTCCTATACCTTGTTTTCCCCCTGATCAAGACTATTAATAACGTATAACCAACCCCTTTATAATGACAAGTATCCATCACCTGATAGAACAACCAAAACCTACCTACCCCAACCTAAGAGAATGGAACATTGTTTGTCTTTTGATTGCTTCCTGATGATTTGGAGCATAGAATACCTTTTGGGGGCCCAAGGGAAACTGGGGAAAATGGTTAAACAAGCTAGCAGTAACATTTGTTGCCCAGGCTCTAAATGCTGAGAAAATGCAGGCTTAAATGAAGTTTTCTTTGGAACACTCTGTGATTCTGGACAAATTAAGCTACCTGCTTTGACGTGATCTTGGAAGCAAGTTTTGACGAAACAGCAACTGAAGCAGTTTGAGGCTTGATTATGCAGGATTCTGGAATGAATGTGTCTCAGCATCCTTCTGGATAAATCTTGTCAGGTCTGATCCAACTTCTGGTGTTTGATCCTCTTTTTCTGTAAACATATTAGCTCTTACAAATAATATACAGTTCTGAAATTAGCATATGCATGAGATATGCAAGGTGCACAGATCAATTAAAGATGATTTTTTGTTCTTTTTATGAGCACGTGAAAGACCTGTCTTTCTTAAAGCCTGTCTGAATTCATACCAAAATGTAATACCAATCTATGCCACTTAAAAGAATGGCATAAGACCTGAGTATTTTGTAGCCAACAAGATTTACTGGTCATGCATAGACATTTCCATCTCAGTCTTAGAGTTGTTCCTGTAGAGCAACTATCATATACATTACCTGCTTGGGTCTTGATTTGTTTCTTCTTGTGTGTAGCCAAGATCTAGGGGGCGGGGGTGGGGGGCTCTGTCAAATCCAATATTTATCAGTTTGGATGGAGTTCACAATTTCTCTTCTCCCCAACACAACATATCTCCTTTCTTCCATTTTGGAATTAGGACCTTTATATGCTGATCTAATACAGAAGTCCTTTCTAAATTCCAGTGTTTTTTTTAACAGTTGTGCTATTCCTGGGATATTCTTTTTTCCTCTTCTGTTCTATGAGCATATTCTTTATATTACTGTTGTAACTTTTTATAATTGCTTGTCCTGTAGAACTGCAAGATATATCTGTAATAAGTGTGTTGGTATAATGGTCTTGTGGAATGGATACAATTTACTCTTGTCTATTCAAATGCTGATTTCTCTCCCCCACTATCTGGTTTCAATCTGGACATTGCATTGTGATACTTATTCTGATTCAAGTTTGTATAAACATACCACCATTTGTTCTTTGTAATTTCAATAAAACAACCAGCCAATGCTGAGCAATGGAAAGAATAGGGTGGGACATTCTGCTCCAGAGAGGAGGAGAAAGAAGCAAGGAAGAGGAGTAGGAGAGCAGAGGCCACAGGAGAGGACTTGGAACCATGAGGGAGAAGAACTGGACCTAAGATATGACTAAAAGCAAGTATAATGTGTGAAATCTGAATGGGAGAAAACTATGCGAGCTTGGAGGTTTAGGATGGAGTAACTATTGCCCAGCATTGTGCTCTAGGTTAATTAGATAAATCCTAGTCTCTGTGTGGTGATTTGGGTATACAGCTGGTTTAGGAACAACCACTGTTTAACTAAAAGATAAATCAATAATAAATATTATTATCAACAACATAAGTGTCATGCCATAATGTCCAGAAGACTGTTGCATTCCAAGGGATAAACATGCTGAAGCACCATCAGCCACAATTTGCAAAGGCACCTCCAAGACAGTAAACATTTCTAATAAATGTGCAATTTCTGAATCACCCTCTTATAGAATTTAAGGCCAAAACTCAACCGGAATTCTGAATATGCATCAATAAACAAAAATCTGGATTTTTAAATTCAATATACTGTATCGCGATGGTTTGCCATTCTAACTCCTCAAGCTCCTGTGGACTTTTCTTATCTGGAACTTTTTTTTCTCCATTCTAGGGTCTCCAATCTACCAATCCATTTCTCAGTCTCCTCCTTCTTAAAGTCTGTTTTAATTTAATCTTTCTTAAAAAGAATATATATACTTATTACTGAACATATTATTATTTGTATGTTGATAGTCAAAACAAATTCATATTGGGTCAGAATGCCCTCTTTTACAGTGCCGTCCATCTTTTAATATTGAATTTATTTATTTAAATCTAAGTCTCTGGATGAATACTTATTTTAATAGTTTTTATTATTTTTTTTACTAAGTTCAGTTTATTTATTTATACATATATTTTTTTATTTATAGCTTGAAAGTATGAGTTTTTAAACAATTTATCCCATGCTAGAGGTTTGACTGATGGTCCCTTCTTTCTCCACCACATTGGTCAAGCCTTAAAGGGCAAAGCCTCACGCCATGACCAACCAGACAGGAAGGAGTGGTCGCGCTGTGTTGTGAGCCCTTCTTGCTTCTCAGTGGTTGTCTGCTATGGGTTGCTTCAGTGGCTGGCCCGGAAAACTATGGTGACCTGCTGTGAGTGCCTGGACCTCCTGAGAGGTGGCTACACAGCTCCAACAACCACCTGCTGAGTCATCTGTTCATAGGCCCCTTTCTCTCTAGCAGCAGCTTTTTTTTTTTTTTAATAAGCAGGGGACTTGTTTTTTAAAAGCCGCATTCAGCTCTGCTTCTCTGTGGTTTCCTGCACTTTGACTAGAAAAACCTCTTTCTCAGACGCTTTTCCCACGCTCATTTCAAGATGCTGTTCTGGAAAGCTTTTGACCTTGAGAGTGTGCCTGAGGCTCTACTCTGGTCTGTTTCCCTCACTTTTAAAGACGCCAGGCCTCTTTTCTTAGGGAGTCAGAGCCTAGAAGGTGTTTGATTTGGGGGAGACTTTGTGCCTCTTCCCAGGACTTATCTCAGGTTAGTTTTGATTCTGTGTTCCAATGGATTGCCATATGTTGTAGGAGGAGGTTTTCCTCCTGACCCCAAGCTCCAGGAATGACTCCTGAGACTCAATAAATATTATACAAACACCTAGGCCATATAGCTACGCTCTTCTCTGACTAACTAATAACTTAAAATAACCCACTTTGTCATGTGGCTGGTTACCTGAGCTCAAGCACCATGTGTCCATCTTCCTCACATCTTGGTGACTGAATCTCTGGCATCTGGCTCTATCCCAAACTCTCCTCTGCCTGCTGGTTGCTGGCAGAAGCCTGTCTCAGCCATAGGCCATAGGCTTTTTAATTGACAAGTGTTAAATCCACAAGAGATTCTTTCCACAATGTAATAATACCACTGCACAGGCAGCATGAATTGAAAGAAGATAGAGATTTTCCTTTTTCTTCCCTTCCTCAGTATTGACCATTTCATTCCCCGGTCTATACGCTGACATTTTCCATCAGTTTTGATTCCATCAGTAATTGATGAACCATTAGTAACTCAAATGTTGTGACCATTCCGTTGGTCCCCATGGTTTGGTAGGTGTCTCTTTTGGGGGAGGGGGTGAGAGTTTAGGGGTGGAGATTATAGGCAACTGAACTGTTTCCTCAGTGAGGGAAGGCATGGACTCCTTTGCTACCACATTCTGATCGTGAAGGAATTCAGCTAGTTACTAGTTCCGCTGTAATGCCTTCCCTGCATGGCCAGGCCTTTGAGAAACTCTGCCTTCAAACAAATCCAGTTCATCATTTAAGGCGCACCCTTACCACCATAGGGTGTTCAGCAATGACTGAGTACAGATTCTCCATGCCTTGTAAAATGTCCAGATTTGTTTCTCAAGGGAAGAATGTTTGTTCTCCGTAGATGGAGAGCATTTGCAATAGAAGCCACCAGTCAAACGTTGGTGGACTCCTTCTTGCTTTATGAACAGCCCCCAGTTGCCAATTCACCAATAAATTTGATATCCGTAATTAGGCTATATTCTGGTTCAATATTGGTCAGGTTTCCATACACTGAGATGAGCTTGCCAGCAGTCACAAAAGCTGCTCTTTGTTCTTGTCCCCACTGGAAATTAGCTGCCTTTCCAGTTCCATCATGCAGTGGTTCAGTAGATTCTTGTCTAAATTCCCTCTCTGTGTTTGAGTATTTTTTTTTCATTTTTATTTATGTCTCTAATTTTTCTTCTAAGGCTGTATCTTATCAATCCACTTTTTATGTTTTTCTTTTTTCTGTATCTCTCAATCTTTATTTTTCTTTGAGAAGGTACAGAAAGCCACAAAGGCTATTAATATTAAGAATAAGATATGAAATACCAAAATGATAATAATCATCTGTATTGAGCCAATTTCAGCTAAGTCATTTAGCTTTTCTATCTTCAAGCCATCTATACAGGGCCCTAGCACCTTGTATTATGCTGTTTCTCATCCCTTACTCTCTCCTTGAAGACTTCCCACAAAACTTACCAAATCTGATCACTTCTCCGTTTGTTTACAGGTGGCATGATTTCTCTGTCCATGTGGTCATTTGAGAGCACCAAGTATTGCTTTGTAAGGAAAATCTCAAATGTTCGATTTTACCAATAGACTTGGGAGCCAGATGCTGGGTGAAAGCCTGCTCGTTCATGGAGGCAGAGAAAGTACCCAGCTGACCTTCTTCCTCAGCTGACATTCCAAAAAGAAAAGGGAGCCTCCTTCCCCACTGTCTCAAAAGAGAGAAAAAGGAGAGAAAGAGAGAGAGAGACGTCTAATTTTGGTGTGTGTTTTTACTTATACAAGGTGTAGGTTGAACTGTAATAAGCTCAAATTAAGGCAAATAATCGTATGCACTTCAACACAGCTCAGTGCAATTTTGTGAACAATGGTGTAGCCTTGCATTTACATCTGACACAAGAATTTAAAAACAGATTTCAAGATTTCTAGAAATAATGTGAATATTTTCATACAATCAAAATCCATTTTTAGTCATTATATATGTGGTACCCGCTGGTTTTTCAATGGAGTGCACAGAAGTGCAATCCTTCATTCAAACTAAAAACATTTTGATCATGTCTCTTCATGCTCTATACAGGGTTTTTTATATGTCCTTCTCAGAGACATAAGTTCACACTTTACAATCAAACAGTACTCAAGCCTCCATTTTTACACAGCGCCTAGATTTGTAAGCAACTAGTTTTAAGAACTGAGCATGCAGAACTGCAGAGGTGGCTCAAACACCTTAACAACACACATCACTCTTGCGGAGGACCCAAAGTCAGTTCTGAGCAGCCACGGTGAAGAGCATCACTTCAGCTCCTCTGATGTCCAAGGGCACCTGTACTCATATGCACGTGCCCAAGAGCAGACACGTGCACACAATCAAAATTTTAAAAATCTTCTATCTACGTCCTCTAGGTATGACAAGGAAACTACACACACGAAATCTCAACAATGTGACTACTTAAACAAGACCTGAACAATGAGAAGACGAGTTGACCTTCCAAAGTGGACGTGGAGATAACCAGGGGCTATTGCGGTGAAGCAGTTATAAACTGCTGAGGGAGCGAGAATTAGCCTTCCCCACGGATGAGCCCCGTAATCATTATCCAGTCCTGTAGTGAGAATTTTGGTTTCCCTTAAAAATCCCAGTTATGTTATGTGACTGTGTTTTTGTTTTAATCCCAGGTGTGGGATACGGGACCGCTTCAGCTTGCCCACGGCAGTCAACTGTGACTGTCTTCTCACTGGTAGGAGCATGATTTTTGCTGTTGTTGCAGTTTGATGAGAAGAAGTTAGAGATCTCTTGACTATGAAGACTGGCCTTGTCCCAAACAACAGGAAATAGCCTATAGAGATCCACACCTCTTTTTCCCCTCTAACCTTCTGTCTCTCCTACCTAGTGTGGGGAGGTTGGAAGGGATTAGGATGGGTAGGGTGGGAAAATAGATAGAGGTATAAGAACCCAAATAAAATACACCCCCCTCAAACAAGTGTCAACAAGTGACACCCAGACATGGGGCAAAGCAAAATGGGAAACTTGGTTTCTAATGAAGTGGCATCAGAGGAAGGAAGGGATGCTCTGTCTTAGGACCTCAACAAGAACTGGACTGAGGCTGCTGTTGCTGGGTTCTCTCCTGTTTTGCTCCCAGAGGGGATTTTCTGTTTTTGCTTTTTCTTCTTCAGACATTCCGTTTCAAAACGGTTAGGAGAGTAGCTGAACAATTAGAAAAATGCTGAGTGAATATGGAGGGATCTAAGATGCAGCTGGAGAGTTTGTAGGTAGTGGCTGAAAAGGTCAGAGAGCAAAAACTGCTGGATAGAGGAGAACACCAAGAGTCAGGCCTGGTGACTGAGAGCTGGAGGCTCACGAAGGATAAAACAGGGAAGCAAACCAGGCTAGAAGGCAGGCTCCAGCTGGCAGACCCTTTTGGTTTTAAGACCTTGCAGCACCTGGGTGGAGCAGGGAGCCCAGTGAGGCCAGGATGACTAGGAGGCTACACAAGGCAACACGATTAAAGAAAAACCGCCTGTTAAAAAAAAGGTGGTGGTGGTGGGGGGTAATCTGGAGCCAACTGCACCACCAGAGGGGCAGCCTGGGGTTACAAGATTACTACCATAAGATTTCCCAGTAGCTGCCAAAGGTCTCAGATCTCAAAATGCCAGGTGCTTTAATTCAGCCATTTACAAAGAAATTGTAAGGCTAAAAGCCTCAGAGCTCAAAATGACAGGTGTGTTAACTCTGAGGAATAGGGTACTTTCAGTCATAGAAGCAAACAAGCAGTTTCTGGCAGCAATGAAATCCCAAAGCGTTCTGGGAGTTTTGGACAATGTGGTAAAGGACAGCATTGGACTAACGAATGCAGCTCCAAAAGAGGCAAAGGAGGTAACCTCTTGCCCTCGGAAAATGAACGAAGGGTCCTGTCAGCTTGAGGCCCTGAAACAAAGAATATTAGCATTTTCCTTTGGTCACCCAGGACCTAACAAGCAGGCAGAAAAACCACAACTAAGTATTGCTGATCTCATGCACACTACTGAAAGCAGTGAGGCCTTAGATCTAGCCACAGATAAACCTCTTGCTCTATCCCCAAAAGTTCAATGTTACAAAATCAACACTGACTTTCATGGTCCTTTGCCTTCAGAGACAATAAAGATACAAGGACAAAAAAAAAAAAAAAGGGTAGATTATTGTATCTCTTTAAAATATTCTGAAAGAAAGAAAGAAAGAGATCATGATAAGATAAAAGGTGGATTATTGTATCTCCTAAGGAAGCAACAGGCCTCAAATAATTTTACATTGGTATGGATATTGTATATTGACAGAACTTCTAGACTTTTTTTGTTCAACTCTTGCTCAATGTATTTGTACATATGCAAGTCATTTAACAATGTAAAGTCCTAGTCTTATGAAAGCTACTATTGCAAACTGTTTAGGAAAATTAGAAACACAAATTAGTAGTTAGTCACCTACAAGTAATATTACTTGTAGTCTTGTTAGGTACCAGTCTAGCTAATTACAGAAATAAGCTTTGTTTAGTCTCTAGCACATGTTTTCAGGTTAAGCAGATAGTACATAGCTAGAAACAAGCAACATTTGTCCATTCAGGTATACTACAGATAGACAGACTGTCTTCAAACACTTCTGAGATCTACGGAACACAGCATGTAAAATGTTTTAATAATAAAAGGCTTTTCTGACAGAGAGACACATCTGCTCCTGGCAGCACCTCCCAATCTGCTTCAAAGAAGGTGACAGTCATCTGCTTCAAAGAAGGTGATGGTCATCGAAGAACCTTCACTTGGAGTTTGCTTCAAACGTGACAAAGTTAGCCACTGCTTTTCCCTCGACTGATGACAGCATGCTGTCCAAACCCTTGACAAGCAGGACACAGGGAAATTGACTGTCCAACTTTGCAGAGATAAGGTAGACCAGTCCTTCAATATTCCTGCTTCACAGATAAGGATATAAATACAGTCAGATATTCTGGACCTGTGGGCTAAAGATTGACTGCCCCAATGACACAGAGACAGCCAGAAACCTCTGTCTTTTCTATAGCATTGGAAGAGGCTTGCTCTGTACATCATGTTTTCTCAAGTCATAGTTATCCTTACAGGTCTCTGATAGGGCTAGAGACTAGATAGTTATAGTCTCACAATTTTCCTTATTAAGATATAAACAACTTAACCTTTTAAAGACATAAAAGGTTAAGTTGTTTATGATCTAAGAAAGTGTTTCAGGGTCTAAACCTCAAACATTAGGTTGAAAAATGCAAATTATTATAAGAAAGTGGTTGAGGTACAGAACTGTGGACTCTCCAAGAGAGGATAGATAGTAGAATGCTTTCTCCAAAGTTGCCAAATAGAAAATGGACTGGACATTGTGAATGTAATTCTTACCTGATTATTCTCTTAATCGTTCTTGTTGCAAATAGTTTTTTAATGTTAGAGAAAAAGAATTTTTTGGATGAAAAGAGGGAAACTTATTAAAATTTCTGTTTTCTTTAGAAAACAGTTATGTTATGTGAATATGTTTTAGTGTAGGGTCTGAGGCTGCTTCAGTTTGTCCACAGCTGTTTGTCTGTAACTATGGTTGTGCTGTGCACTAGCAGGACTGTGATTTGTGCCAGTTGCAGATAGTTTCATTCTGGGAACTCTTGAGAGGATATAAATGCCAGAGCCCAGAGAACACTGGGGGCAAGAAGAAGAAGAAGAAAAGAAGAAGAAGAAGAAGAAGAAGAAGAAGAAGAAGAAGAAGAAGAAGAAGAAGAAGAAGAAAAAGAAAGAGAGAGAAAGAAAGAAAGAAAGAAAGAAAGAAAGAAAGAAAGAAAGAAAGAAAGAAAGAAATTAAAGGAGGAGGAGGAAGGAGGAGGAGCAGAAGGAGGAGGAGGAGGAGGAGGAGGAGGAGGAGGAGGCTTCTGTTCTCCCTCTACTGTTCCTGGTTGCTGTTGTCAAAGTTTGACAAGAAGAAGTTGGAGATATCTTCACTAAGATTGGATTGTCCCCCCAAACCCAACGACCCTAACTAGCAGGAAGAAGCCTAAAAAGATCTCAACTGTCCCCTCTCTCCACTAACCTTGTCTCTCCCATGTGGTACTGGGGTGTTGGAAGGAATTGGGATAGAGAAGGGTGGTAGATATAAAAACCCAAATAAAACAAATAAACAAAATGGCACTAAAACAATCCCAAGTTGTCAGGCCTGAAAGAAATATGTGTTCGAGCAATAATAAACAGACTCTGTAGGTTGGATTTGTATTTTTACTCCCTTGTATGTGTGAGAGAGAATGATAATTAAAGGATGAGAGGCCATGAATCTGAAGAGGAGGAAAGGCACGGGAGGAGTAAGATGGATAATGGGAGTGATGATATAATTATATTTTACTTTTTTTTCAATTAAGTTGTTAAAAACATTAACAGTAAAATTAGATCCAAAATATCTCAACAGCACCTTAGGTATTCATGAGATCAAAGCTATGTCTCTCAAGCCAAGGAGTGAAACATTCCTTTCTGAAAAGCACTGTTGAATATATTGTTGAATATCTACCCTAATTCATGTTGCGCTCCTTTACTTTTGTGATAAAAGCATAGCAAAATAAATGTTACTACTTATATATGTTGAATTTATTTATTGTATATCACAAATATGGAGCCTGCTTCACGAGTTTGTAGATTCTCTTTAAGTATTAAGATTAGTTAATTCTGTAAGGGTTTTGTAGCATATCTGTATGTGCAAATATGGTGTCATTTATGTACAGTCCCTTTTCAGAAGGAATTAATTTTCATTTTAGCTTGGGAAAGTAATTTGAAGTAAGTTATCCCTTAGTGTGACCCAGAAAAGAGAAAAGGTTATATATCCGTGGACTAGATGGTTAATTTTGATCCAATTAATATCAGGACTTCAGATCACAACTAAGACAAGAAAGCCACCATTGGACCCAAAGTATGAAAGGGGAATATTCAAAAATACCTAGAAGACCTGAAGCTGTGACTGGAAATCAGGATCCCAGGTGGGTCCCTGGGTTGTCTGGATGTGCCCCGCCCCTCACACACACCCCTATTCTCACAGCAATGCCAGCCTGTCTCACTCAGAGCTGATCTCACACAGCTCCACCATCTTGTGCTCTCAGCTCAGGTTCTCAGCTCCCTCCAATCAAGATCAGACTTTTCAAAGGCTGCATCCCTGACTCTCTCATGCCTAGATTTGCCCCACTAAATTATCATTCAAGATCTGAACAAGGTCTTTGTTTGTCTATAGAAAGTGCTGGGCAAAGCTGTAGAAAATACTCTTGGAGTCCATGGTGGAGAAGCCAATGCTGATCTAATCTTACTGACCATTAAGTTTGATCCTGAAGCTCTTGCCCGGGAGATAAATGACAATACCTAATACCTATCTTTTGTGATTCGTTATTACATGTAACTGTGTGGCACCTGATCCTTGCATGATGGGCAAAGGTTTGCTTTGAGATTCCCCTGTGACTTCCTACAGCAGTAGTCGGGAGAGTCAGAGTGACTGAAGATTAACTCATCAGACTATTCAAAGAGATTGTTCCACAGTGTGATCAGTCACCCCAAAGCTTAGTGACATGATGTACTGCAATGCTGGCCGGCCATATATGGTGCAGTAGCAACTCTCACTGAGTACCTTGGAACTGTATGAATGTATTTGTAGTGCTATAATTTTGGTTATTATGGTATATTAGTTGTCTGCATTATTAAAAAAAAGAAAAAAGAAAAAAGAAAAGAAAGAAAGAAACCCAAAGAGATCTTACCAGAATGCAAAGGGGTGTGTGTGTTAGAAAAGAACAACTGTTTCTCTCCGTATGGTCACTGTGGGCTTCCTGGGGTCTCAGGCCTCCTCAGCCACAGCCTCCACACTGTCTACCTGCTTGGTATTATCCCAGCTTAGCTCAAAGGAGGTCAATGTGGTGACAGTGTCATCTTTACCCAAACCAGAAAACGTCCTTCAGTAAAGTGACGCCAATCAGAAGCCGAGGTGCACAGCTTTAAAATGCCTGTGAGCCCACTGAGCACAAACCTGCTTCATCCCCTTCCCAGGGCTGGGTCTCCTCTGCCCTCCTCTGCCTGAGCAGCCATTCTGGGAAGATGCCACCAGTCCTGATTCTCCTGACCTTTCTCCTGCCACTTGGAGCTGGTGCAGGTGAGTGAACAACCCTGTCCCAGAGCAGCCATCCATGACCCCTCTGCTGTCCTTCTGCCCAGCAGTTGTCAGGAATTGTCCTGACTGCACCCAGCAGCTTTCTGAAGCTCAGGTCCCATGCCAAACCCAGACTTGGGAATCTGACACTGGCCAGATTGCTACAGGGTCTGAGGAAGGGAGGTGCTCTCAGAAAGCTTAGTGGGCACTAGCTTCTCCCAGCTTTTCTTCACCACCTGGAGATTGGATCATCCTTAGAAAAAGATGTGACAGAGACTGCAAAGATACAACATTTACATCACTAACTTACTTGAGCCCAGGGAAAGGGCAGCTTTAAGGAGCAGCATGCAAGCGGGTGAGGCCCCCAGCTCAAGAACATGAGCATCATTTATTAACCTTCTGAAGAAAGAGCCCAGGGTGCCTAGAAGCCTGCCCTGCACACTGCGCTAGCTCTGCAGTCGAGCTGTAGGTACCTCTCCACCTCTTCCTGTAAGTCCCCAGCTGTTCCATCCCTCCTGGCACACTGCTCCAATGTCCCCCAGCCTCTGAATCCCCACAGCCCTGCACCACCCGCTCTCTGGATAACCAGAAGTCACTCAGCCATGCAGCCAAAGGCCTTTACTGAGAGCCCAAGATGTGTTGGACACCAAAGTAGGGTAACGTTAGAAAATCCACTTCCACAGGGCTTGTGGGTATAAAGTGAGGAAATGACACCAATCAAGATTAGAGGGGTGAGGGGGACTCTCTACCCAAGGAAAACCAACAGCATGTCACCCAGGGTCCCTCAGCCCCCAGCATGATGAAGACAGAGCTTATTTCTCCATGTATTTGTAAAGCAGGGCCTAGAGGACAATACTGCCCACCCCTTCTCAGAGCAGGACTCTGAGGCTCAAGATTCAGCAAAGATTATTACATGTGTGGAATCCTGTCTGCGACAGCCTTGGGGACTCTAGATCCCATCCTCAATCACCCCCTTCATAGATCTTCCCTCTTGACTTTATCTGCTGCTCCCAAACACCCCATATTCTAGCCTTTTCTTTCAGAGAAGATCATTGGAGGCCACGAGGTCACACCCTACTCGCGCCCCTACATGGCACATGTTACATCTCTGAGAGATAATGGGGGCAACACAACCTGCGGAGGCTTCCTGGTTCAAAACAACTTCGTGCTGACAGCTGCTCACTGCAGGGGAAGGTGAGGAAACAGCTCCCCCACATTTTCTGTGACACCCACAGGATCTTCTGTCCTTCATTGTGGGGGCTCCCCTGAGAGCTCACTAGAAGGCAGGGCTGTGAAAATGGAAGTCTGAGAAGAGAGAAATTTGAGGTGAAAGGGTGAGAGGGCAGAGCCAGCAGCACCCTTGAGCTGATCACCTGCACTGGCCAAACTAAAGCAGTGGCTGACATGACAGTTCACATTTAGCATCAATGCAAACGTTGGAATTTTGCCTAGAAGCAAGAGGGAGGCTTTAGGAGTCTCATGTCCTTGAGAAGCAGAGAGCAGTAGGTCAGACACCGAGGCCTTTCTGTGTCCTGAAGTCCCCTCAGCTAGAGCCCCACCTGCCTACTCTGCCTGAGGGGCATTCTTTCTGAATCCACATCTCTCAAGTCCACTCTGCTCTCTGCACAGCAAAATGACAGTCGTGCTGGGGGCCCACAACATCAAGAAACATGAGAAGACGCAGCAGGTCATCCCTGTGGAAAAAGCCATTCCCCACCCGGACTATAATTCTAAGGTCTTCTACAATGATATCATGCTGTTAAAGGTGAGACCTTGCTCTTGGTTAGGGATTTTCACTTCTGTTATCCTTCCTCTCTTAGCATCGCTTACACCTTTCCTTTCAAAGTGTCTCAGCCCATCAGGCCATGAGTAGACTCTTTCTTCTGCCCAACAGCTGAAGAGAAAGGCCAAGATGACTAGAGAGGTGAATCCCCTCAACCTGCCCAGGTGCAATGCCCATGTGAAGCCCAGGGATGTGTGCTCTGTGGCTGGTTGGGGATGGACAGAGCCAAAGGGCAAAGCATCAGAGACACTACGAGAGGTGGAGCTGACAGTACAGAAGGATCAGGAGTGTGAGTCCCGCTTTCCAGATTCTTACGAGAAAACCATTGAGATATGTGCAGGGGACCCAAAAATCAAGAATGCTTCCTTTAGGGTAAGTGGGATTGCTCTCCACTCTGGGCTCAGTGGGAGGAGAAAAGGAATCTGGGACCTAGAGACCAAACCCAAGGGACTCCTTTGCCCACTGGCTGAGATCTTTCTCCCTGGGAACAGCAGGAACCAGGAACTGCCTAGGGCATCCTGAGCTGACAAGGAGCCTCTGCTGAAGGCAGCTTGTATAAAAAAGGGTGTGTGACACACAACACCTGCCTTCCAGGCCCAGGCTTTGCAAAGCTGTGCTCCCGGAGTGTGTCCTAGCCACAACCAGGTGATGAGGGTCCCACACACCTTCATTGAGAGTGGATCACAGACCTGGGGGAAGGGCAGAGGCTGGCCTCAGGAGGGAGGTGAAGTCCATGTCCACAGTCAGAGCTGGGAAGCCCAGGGGCCCCAGGCCTGCCCTCTGGCCTCCCACAGGCAGAGTGTGTGAGGCATGCTTCTCTGAGAGAAGCCTTGACATGAGTTGGGATTATGGTGAACAACAGTGCAGTTCAAGTGTTCCCATCAATTCACAGGGGGATTCTGGAGGGCCTCTCGTGTGCAACAAAGTGGCCGCAGGCATCGTCTCCTATGGGAAAGGAGATGGTTCACCTCCGCGGGTCTACACCAGAGTCTCAAGTTTCCTATCCTGGATAAAGAAGACGATGAAACGCAGCTAACTACAAGAAGCAGACTGGCTCCCTTTCTGCCTAGCCATCTTCCCTACAGTTGAGTCCTGGATTGCTCTAGGCCAGATGCCAGCAACTTAATAAATGTCTTTGCAGATGAAAATACTTGACTTGTTTCATGTCCATCCACAGGGGCCAGCGCTATGCTAGCAAGCCCAATGGCACACTTCTTCTGCTCACCCCATACACACATATCTCTGAAACCCAGCTCATTTTTGCTTGTCCCATTCTCCTCAGTGCCTGCTGTTCTCACAGACCTAAAGCCAAGCACCATCAGGAGAAATGTTGGGGGTCTCTTGCTTGGAGTTCAGGGTGAACTGTCACCTCCTCTGTGTCTTATGGCAGAAATGAGGGGGGAAACACCATTATCCTGGAGTCACAAAACACAGAGCTGACATCACATGGAGATGGTCCTTCCTGGGCAGGCTATCTCTCTCCCAAGGCTTCACCAAGGCTTCCCTTAAGGGGACAGCTCTTTCAGTCAAACCTGTTTCTCATCTAGCAGTAGTTTCCCCATCCCCCTCTAGAAACAATTCCCTACTCAGATGAGTCTGGCACCTCTGAGCTTTCTAGACCATGCAGGGCTGAGCACATTCCTGCCGCTTTTCCTCCTACCTAGGACAACCAAAGCAGCATGTGGTTCTGTCCATTAGGGCCTCATCACTGTGGTGCCAGCCCAACTCACACCCTTTCAGAGAGGGGCCTCTCAAAGGTCCAGGCCAGAGGTGGCATCACAGAGGGACCATGGAGCCCAGAACTGTCAGTATCTCTCTCTAGAGCCCTGTACCCCATCTCCCAAATCTCAGGCCTAAGGCAGGCCTTCCCAGTCAGCTCAGTTCCTAGCTAAGAAACTCCTGCATCCTCAGTCCTGTCAGCTAGAGCTCCACATCTCTCCTGTCCACTCTGCTCTCTGCACAGCTCAATGATATAGTCAGGCTGGGGGCCCACAACATCATGACACGGGAGCAGACCTAGCAGATGATCCCTGTTTCAAAAGCCATTCCCCACCCTGACAATAATCCTAAAGTCAGCTCCAATGACATCATGCGGTCAAAGGTGAGAGCTGTGCCCTTCCCACCCACACTCCTCAACTCACTCCTCACCCCCCACCCCAGCCCTGCTGTTTGTAACCTCCCTAGTGCTCTTGGCCCACTCCTCCTGCTCTGATCCTGCTTCTTCCCTCCTTTCTATCTTGGCTTTCAGTGTAACTCAGGGCAGCAGACTCCCAGATGAGCTGGACTCTCCTGCCTCTTCTCCATCAGCTGGAGAGGAAGGCCAAGAGGACTAGAGCTGTGAGGTCCCTCAGCCTGCCCAGCCACTATGACCCTGTGAAGTCAGGATGTGTGTGTCCTGTGGCTGGTGGGGGCTAATGGCCCTCAATGCTACTCAATGAACTGCCCACCCTCCCCAGGAGAGGCTGAACTGGTCATCCAGGAGGACCAGGAATGTACAGAACACTTCCATCCCTCTTCCAATACCATGCAGAGTTGTGCTGGAGACCCGAAGAAAGCAAAGGCTGCTTTCAAGGTGGGGTTTATGCATTTAACAGACAAAATGCAATGAGAGTTGAGTCTGGGAGAGGACTTAGCATGAGAATGGCCACACCTCAAGCCTCAGCTCAGGGAAGGGACAGCCCTGTAGGTCTCCTGTTAGTCCCTGGTGTGGGTGTGGCAAGAGTGGAGGGTGTATGAATTACCCAGAGCATCCCTGAGGACTTCAGGCAAAGCCTGGGACAGAGCTAGAAGGAAAAGCCGGGCTCCCTGGAGCTCTGACACTTAGGGAGATTGGAAAGCCTGCCCTGGCCCTGACAGCCTTGCCAGGAGGATATAGGGGCAGCAGAGCCAGAGGGAACCAGGCTCAGTGCTTCCTTCCTCTGCCCACAGGGTGACTCTGGAGGACCCCTCGTGTGTGACAACAGAGCTTAGGGAGTTTTAGGCTATGGAAAAGAGAAAGGCACCGCTCCAGCATCTTCACTAAGATCCCCTCTTTCATGCCTTGAATGAGCAGGAATTGAAAGGTCCACTAACAGGTGTTAAACCACCTGTGCCCAACCAGCTTGTCTGGCCACAGGCAAGAACCCTTGGAGTGGGAAGCAAAGGATTACTCATGATGAAGAATCTCCTGAGTGCACATAACTGAAGTTCTTTGTTGTTTGAGCCACATCATTGTTCCTGAACCTCGCTGGTCCAGGCAGCCCTCTCCTGTCAGTTCTGGGCTTTGCTTCCTCCTCCTTCCCCAGCCCCTTCTCTTACTGGAACTTCACACTGCACAATTCACACGTATTCATCACCCTACATGGTGGGGGTTATGGCTTGTTTCTTTGTTTTTATTTTTGAGGTAGAAGCTTACTGTATAGGTATGTTTGGCCTGGAGTTTGCTATGTAAACCAGCCTGGCCTTAAACTCAGAGAGATCTGCCCCTCTCGGCCATCTCCCCCATAGGCCCATATGTTTGAATGCTTAGTCATCAGGAAATGGCACTACTTGGGAGAGATTAGGAGGTGTGGCCCTGTTGGAGGGAATATGTCACTAGGGGTGGGCTTTGAGGTTTCAAGAGCCTAAGCCAGGCCCAGTGGCTCACTCTCTCTTCCTGCTGCCTGCAGATCCAGATGTAGAACTCTTAATTTTTTTTCATACCATGTCTGCCTGCGTGCTGCCATGCTCCCTGACCTGACAACACTGGACCAAACCTCTGAAGCTGTAATCAAGTCCCAGTTAAATTATTTTCTTTATAAGAGTTGCCAGTCCTGGTATCTCTTCACTGCTATAGAACCCTGGCTAAGAAAGCTCTGTGGTACAAAAGGGAAATGGCGGATTGTGAGGTACAAAGGGAAATGGGGGATTGTGATCCCTCATAGTTCTTTCATTATTCAGGATTGTTTTATCTAACCTGTGTGTGTGTGTGTGTGTGTGTGTGTGTGTGTGTGTGTGTGTCTGTCTGTCTGTCTGTCCTTGAAAATAGTCCTTTCAAGGCCTGTGAAGAATTGTGTTGTAAATTCAATAGGATTGCATTGAATCTGTAGATTGCTTTTGTAGATGGCCATTTCTACTGTTAAACCTACTAATTCATGAGCATGGGTGATCTTTCCATCTTCTGATATCATCTTCAGTTTCTTTCTTCAATGTCTTAAAGTTTTTGTCATGCAAGTTTTTTACCTGCTTAGTTAGAGTTACCTATCATAAAAGGTGCTGTTTCCAATTTCTTTCCCAGTCTGTCATTTGGGTATAGGGCTAATAATTCGTGTGAGTTAATTTTGAATACAGCTTCTTTGCTGAAAGAATTTCTCAACAGTAGGACTTTCCTGCTGGATTTCTTTTAGGATCATCTATGTATACTATCCTATCATCTGCAAATAAGGTTATTTGACTTCTTCCTTTCCAATTTATAACTCCTTGATCACCTTCAGTTTTCTTATTGCTCTGGCTAAGACTTTAAGTACTAAGTAAATACAGAGAGACTGGACAAACTTGACTTGTTCCTGATTTTAGCAGAATTGTTTTAAGTTTCTCTCATTTAATTTGATGTTCACTATGGGCTTGCTATAAAGTGCCTTTTATTATATTGAGGTGTGTCCCTTGTATCCCTAATCAATCCAGGACTTTTATCATGAGGGGGTGTTGGATTTTGTCAAAGGCCTTTTCTTCATTTAATAAGATGAACATGCGGTTTTGTCCTTCAGACTGTTTATATGATGAATTACATTTATCGATATACATGTGTTGAGCCATCCCTGCATCTCTGGGATGAAGCTTACTTGGTTGTGATCTTTTTGATAAGTTTTTGGATTCCATTTGCAAGTATTTTATTTAGAATTTATACACAGTTAGAGAATTGGTCAGTAGTTCTCTTGCTCTGTTGGGCCTTTTTGTTGTTGTTCACTTGGCATCCTGATCATAGCCCCTCCCTTCTCTCCTCGCAGGACCACCCCCTCTCCCTTTTCCCCCAACCTCCTTCCCCTACTCCTCAGACAAGAAGAGCCATCTCCTACCAACCCACCCCAGCACATCAAGTTGCATCAGGATGGAGAGTATCCTCTTCCACTAAGGCAGGGCAAGGCAGCCCCTCCAGGAGGAAATGATCGAAAAAACAGGCAACAGAGTCCATGTCAGAGACAGAACTCACATGAAGATTAAGCTGCCCTTCAGCTACTGTTAACCCTACTAATCCATGAGTGTGGGTGATTTTCCATCTTCTGATATCATACATGTGAAGGGGGCCTAGGTCCAGTCCATGCATGGTCCTTGGTTGGTGCTTCAGTCTCCATGAGTACCCCTGGACCTAGGTTAGTTGACTCTGTTGGTCTTCTTGTAGTATTCTTGTCCCCTCTAGGACTGGCGGTCATCTCGGGCTATCTCCCTGTTCGGGCTCTGTGGTGCCAATCTGGTGATTGTCTTGGCTCACTCCTTGCCTGGGCCCACCTGAGTGGCCTCATGGCAGGGTTATCAGTCATGACCTCATTCCCGTCGGGGCCCAAGGCCCCAGGTGGGGTTCTTCTAGTCTTTGGCTCGATTCCTGCCCTGGGAGCCCAGCCAGGCCTGCAGGGTGCCGAACAGGTGGTTGTCTCAGGCTAACTCCCTGTCCAGGGCCCCCTGGCACTGGACTGGTGGTCACCTCAGGCTCACTTTTCTTCAGGGAATGTTAGGATGTTCACAGGCCAGAACCCTGAGCATAGACGTAGCCACAGCAGAAGCTCTGCTACAGAGCTGGGGATGAGCCTGGACCTGGAGGAGTGGAGGGAGAGATGAGGATCTGCAGTTAACCTATCTGCTTAGCTGGCCAGAGTGGCCTGCGGGCTCCCGGGGGATGCCTGTTAGAGTTGGGATTAAGCAATGAGTGAAAAGAGGGAAGGTAGGAGGGGAAGGAGCTGTGTGGTGAGGGCAGAGGGGAAGGAAGGCTGCAGCGTGCGGTCTGCACTGGGGATGAACCTGAGGAACCGAGGGAGAGCTGAAGATCTGCAGTTCCTATCTGCACCCCTGGCTGGAGTGACCTGCGGACAAAAAAAAAATTAAAGGAAAAAAGTAATAACAAACCAAGTACATAACTATGAACGAACAAAACCCGGCACATTGAATAACGAGGGGGAAGCAGATAGAGCTGTGTTTCACACAAAGCGGTCCCAGAGCTCCTGTGCCAGCTCACCCTGGTTCGCAGCCATAGCAGCAGCAATGCACTCAGGAGGGAGTCAGATGCCTGCACGGAGATGGCAGGCGGACAGCACAGTGAGCAGCCTCAGGGGCAATCACCTAACAGGGATACAGAGACCCCAACAAGCTAGGCACTGAGACAGTCCCAGAGTACAAGCCAGAGCCTGTGGCACAGTCAACAGGGCTCTGCCACCAAAGATAAGGGGGCATCTTGCAGGATAGTGTCTGAACGGTGGGTTCTGCATCTTAGATTACATAGAAACACTACATAGGAGACGGTCTGGCTAGGCAGCACGAAGAAAGAGCCTCTCTTGATGGGGCTGCTTTCTTACTATGATCCTCTGTCCATTCCCCTTCCCCTCCCCCAGCTTCCCACCACCACCACCACTTTCATCTTCTCCCCTAGTGATTTTTTTATGTTTTTTTAACATCCCAACCATAATTTTCCCTCCGTCCTCCCCATCACTTCCCTTCTGCCTTCCCCATTCACTCCTCCTCCTCTTTTTTTTTTTTCCCCAGGAAAGAAGCAGGCGTCCCATGGATTTCAACCAAACATGGCATATCAAGTTGCAGTGAGCCTAGGCACCCCCTCTCCTATTAAGGCTGGAGGAGGCAACCCAGTAGGGGAGGAGAGAGTCCCAGAGGCAGGCAACAGAGTCAGAGACAGGCCCTGCTCCCACTGTCAGGAGTCCCACAAGGAGACCAAGCTACACAACTGTAGCATATGTGTAGAGGGCCTACGTCAGTCCCATGCAGGCTCCCTGGTTGGGGGTTCAATCTCTGGGAGCCCCATGAGCACAGGTTAGTGGATTCTGTGGGTTCTCTTGTGGTGTCCTTGATCCTTCTGGCTCCTACTTTCTATTTCTCCCCACTTCTTCAAGATTCCCTAAGCTCCACCTAATGTTTAGATGTGAGTCTTCATATCTGTTTCTATCAGTTACTATATGAAGCCTCTCTGATGACAGCTGGGCTAGGCACCAGTCTACGAGTATAGCAGAATAGCATTAGGACTCTATTTATTGAGTGTTTGTTTGTTTGTTTGTTTGTTTGCCAATTATGTTTGGTTCCATTCTAGGTCTCTGGGCTACCCAGCCTCTAGTTCCTGGTCCTCCAGGCAGTTTCAGGGGTGGGTTTTATGGGTCTCCAGCTGGACCAGTCATTGTTGGCCACTCCAACAATTTCTGTGACAGCTTTACCTCTGCCCATCTGTAGGCAGGACAAATTGTAAGGTTGAAGCTTCTGTGTCTGGGCTAGACTCCCAGTCAATCCCTCCTCTGGAAGGCTTGCTTGGCTACAGGAGGTGGCCTGTCCAGGCTCCATAACCCCAGTGCTTGGAGTCTTACCTAGAGTCACCCTCATAGATTCCTGAAAGTTTCCATCATTCTAGATACTAATTCATTCCTGAGATACCACCAATTCCAGTAGTCTCTCCCAATAGTCTCTCCCTCCATCCTCAACCTGGGGCCCTTTCTAAAGAGAGCTTTAATTTGTTCTCATTGGTTGTGCTACAACAGTCACAGCACAGCATTAACCCTCTTCGGAGACTGGAAGCAAAGGGAACTGTTCTGCTAACCTGCTTGGGTCATTGTGATTACGGCGCTTAATACTGCTTGTTCTTTAGGAGGGCCTATGGGCCCTTCTTGAGTTTCCCCTTCCTCTTCCATCTTTTATTATCATATATTAATTTTGTGAAGTAGTGAGTTTCATTTGGAAGCTCCCTTACATGCACATAACACATTTTGCTCATATACAGCCTCTCTTTACCCTTTCCCCCCTGCCCCTAGCCTAATCTCCTTCTGTATTTCTAGGGGTCTCCCTCTACGGCCACGTCTCCCTGCCTCCAAAATCCACACAGAAAAGAAAGCACGTGACATTTGTCACTCTAAATCTGGTTTATTTCGTTTCTCCTGATGATCTCCACTTCCATCCATTTTTCTGTAAACAACATAATTTTTCTCTTCTTATAAAACTAGAGCATTTCAGCCCAGCCTGGCTTGGTGGCGCATGCCTCCTATCCCAGTGCTAGTGACAGAGAAGAGCACTGAGAATCCAAGCTTATCCTAGTCAACGCGGAGACTTAGAGTCCACCCTGAGCTCCCTGAGATGCTGTCTCAAAACAAACAAACAAAAAAAAAAAAACAGTACACAAAAACAATGCACTTGCATTATAGAAAAACTTGATAATATAAAGATACAAGTAGGAGTTACATAAAACTGCCCTCATTTCTGGTGATCACCCTTTCCCCTCCACAAAATTAGAATTAAATTTTATACATGGTTTTACACTCTACGTTTTCCACTCACCACAAGAGAATGCAAGTTTCTCAAGTTCCACTGAGTAGAACTTAAGAAATGAACTTTTCTTACTGGCTAAAGTACATCCTTCTATGCCTATATTGTGATTTATGTTGCTGAATATTTGGATCATCTGTGAGGTTTGTCAAGAGAGTCTCAAGTCGTATTTCCGTTCTTGCTTACATTGACCTTTGCCTAGCTTTGGGAATAAGCTTTTCGGCCGAGCACACTGAGAACCTAAGACATCCACGTGTGTCTTTCTCTCTAAGTTCTCAATCTGAAAGGTTTTGGGCCTACGCCAACAAATCTGCTATTGCAATCAAGTGCTTCGGGATCCTCCGAGGCTTCAGTCTCTCCTTTGTCACCTGCTGCTCTTACATAGAGAGCAACACACAGTCCAACTCTCCATTAAGGAATCTGGCTGCCTGCAGACACTTAGGTCAAAAGGACTGCCTGCCTGCCGTGCACCTCCCAGCACCAACACTGACAAAATATCCACACTTGGTGGAGACACCCGAGATGCTCCCAAACACACTTTCAGGAGGGACACTAAGACAGCCCTGCGGACCTGAGGTCAGTACAGTCCTGGTCTGCTACGAAGTCAAGAACAACTAAATTGGTTTCTCAGCTGGGGGGAGGAGGGCTGTGACCCAGCCACAGCTGGTCACTGCCTCTCTGGGGGATCAGCCCTTGTGGCTTCTGCAGCCTGAGAAGGAGATGGGAAACACCTGCTATTAATGGCCCAACATCCCAGAGGAGAAAAAAATAAAAGTAACTGACAGAAACAACCAAAAACAGATGCAATCAGCTATGGGCATTGTGAAATATATCACAGTCTCACTTGTTCAAACCACATATTTTTTATTAAAATAAAAACATTTCAAAGGTATGGGATCTAACATATTATGATAGCTTCCTTTCTACTCAAGTGTTCTCTCCAACACCCACCCTATAGTAAAAAGACTTTTAAATACACACACACACACACACACACACACACACACACACACACACTGCATAATATACTCATTGGGAAAGTCCACGGAGTCTCTGCATACCGTTGAAAGAACACTAATGAGGCAATCGCTGCATTTTATGTCAGGAAGTGGAGCCATTCTCCAGAAACCCTCTATGATTCTCCACTCCAACCCTAGAAGTGCTGCAGTCCGGCTTGATGCAGCCTTCTGTGCCCTCCTTGGACGCAAGCTTCCTGCACATTCATGTCCACGGATGGGTGGTGACGCTGGCGTCTCGGTGTGCTTTAGCTTGCTGCTTTGCTGGCACCTGATGAGACTAACGACTCACCGTATGTTTATCGGTCAGCCAGTGTTCTGTTCTGAGATATCTATTAAAGCCCATTACTTTGTTTAGTTGTTTATCTTTCACACTGGTTTATGGAAATTCTTTATGTAATTTGTTTGATTCACCAGTCTTTTGCTGGTTATGTATGTTCTAAGAATCTTTGTCTGTCTTTGTTTCCTCTCAATGTTAATGTATCAAATCCATCAGTTGTTTTCTTTATGTAACAGTGCTGGATGTTCTTCTCTTTGCCTTCCCACTGCCGCCTCCATACAAACAGAAATGTCAAGCCTGGCAGTTCCAGCCAATAGGAAGCAGGGGCAGGTGGATCTGAGTTCAAGGCCAGTCTGGTCTACAGAGTGAGGCCCAGAACAGCCAGGGCTTCACAGAGAAAATCTGTCTTAAAAACAAAGAAACAACAACCAAACAAACAAACAAACAAAAACCAGAAATGTCTCAATGTACACATAGTTCAATAAATATCCATGTCTCTCTTTAACACTAGTACCTCTGAGGCAGAGAATGGAAACCAGGTTGACCGGTCTCTCCCACCATCACTGATATGGCATCGGAAACGTTTCCCAGCACACGTCAGAATGCTCACAACAGGCCATCCTGCTGGGCCCCTCAGCATGCAGGGACCCTGGAGAACGCAGAGACCTTTGCCAGAACTGGCTAGAAGTCTTCAGGTGAGTCACGATTTCCACTGAGAGTGGGTTGGTCATCCAAGACTGTCAGGCAGTGTCAGAGGCTTGATCTGCCCTTTGCTTCTCCAGCAGCAGCTTCCACGACCCCAGGAGAGTGGCCATTCTGTCCACCTTGGTAACGTCTAGAAAGAAGAGGTATCTGTGGGGCCCTTAGAGGTGAAGGCTTTGTTTCTCTTTTTCCCTCTCTGACTTTTCCTGTTGTCTTCGACCACACTCCCCACCACAGCCATTACTTTTTCACCATTGTCCTTGGACATTACTAAACACATGGGAATAAGTAATCCAGAAGGGGAGGCTTTAGCTCAGTTGGTAGAGTGATTGCTACCATGCGTGAGACCCTAGGTTTGAGCCCCAGTGCTTCATCAACCCAGCATGGTAGTGAACACCAGCAATCCCAGGACTAGGGAGTAGAGGCAGGAACATCAGAAGTTCAAGGTCATCCTCAGCAAATTTGATATGTTGAGGCCATGCTGGGCTCTGTAAGAGTCTGTGTGTGTGTGTGTGTGTGTGTGTGTGTGTGTGTCTGTCTGTGTGTGTGTGTGTGTGTCTGTGGGTGTGTGTATACCCTCATTTCTGTACATATACTCATATATACATGTATGTGTGTGTATATGTATATATGATTCAAGGAGGTAGACAATGAGCCATGGGATGCTCTCTGAGAAAGAAAGTACCAGGGAATATTGAAAGCTCATCCTGTGGGAAAGCATTTTTCCTCAATAGTCAGAGCCAGGCTCACGTGGAAAAAACATTATTCTCCATACGTGTTGTGTGTGTGTGAGGGGGTGTTCCTGCACAGGTGTGTGTGTGTGTGTGTGTGATTTGACATTCATTGAATTGAAGCTCTGATCAAAGAAGGAGAGAGAGGAAAGGAAGAAGTCACCAGTTTCCTTGAATTACTGAGTGTTCAGTGAACTTGGCTGCAGTATCCAGAGCCCTCACTCTGGCAGCGATTTTGCCGTCAGCGAGGGCACAGCAACCGTGCAGGACTCGACATTGGGTGGATGACTCCCTCTTCTCCTGGTCACTGGCCGTTGGTGTGCAAACCTCCTGGGGAGTCTTGGGTGATGAAACCTGGCACACAAGCAGGAAAATGGGACCGTGACTCCTCAGCAGACCCTTCCTTCCTCTCTGGCTGAGGATAAAAGTCCAGCAGAGAGAAGTACAAGCAGCAACTGACAAAGCAGCGGTTCTGGAAAGATGCAGCCGCTCCTGCTCCTGTTGACCTTTATTCTACTCCGGGGAGATGAGGCAGGTGAGTGACTAACCACACTACAGAGCTCTGAGCCTGCCCTATAATCTAGAACTAGACCTGCTGCAGAAATCCTAACTCTGCCTCATTGAGCAATCTGCTCACATTTCCTCAGTTTCCTTGTCCCTTATAAAGTGTGGATAATACTAGTACTGCCTCCTAGAGTTGCCATGGTGGTCAAATTAATGCGCGAGAGGGTCTTGTTATACCTGTTATACTCTCTCATACATTAACCAATTTAACTGCCATAAAAAGTATTGTATGAATATTTTTCTACATAAATTTACTCCATAGCCCAAACATCAAAGCCCAGAGACAAGAACACAGCTGTGACAGTCCCATCGTTCCCATCTAGAATCATGTCTAGTCCCATGGTTCAAGGAGGTAGACTCTGGGCCATGGGAGGCTCTCTGAGGAAGAAAGTACCAGGGAGCAGAGAAAGCTCACCCTCTGGGAAAGCATCTTTCCTCAGTAGCCAGAGCCAGGCTCCTGTGGAACAAACATCACTCTCCACTTGGAGAGGGAACACACAAAGGTCTGGGAAGGGGATGAAGCTCCCCCCAAGGCTTGAGTAATTGCTTGCTGTGGAACCTGGGAGTCTTCTCCCTGCCCCTTACATCCCTGAAGCTCCCATGTATCACACCTTCCCCACTTTCAGCCTTTCTAAGGCCACCCACCAGGCTCTGTCTGCTCCCAAGCACACAGGTAAGCGCCAGATGCTTCTTTGCAGGAAAGATCATTGGAGGCCGAGAGGCCAGGCCCCATTCCCACCCCTACATGGCCTTTCTTCTGATCCGGAGTCCAGAAGGGCTGAGTGCTTGCGGAGGATTTCTGGTGCGCGAGGACTTTGTCATGACAGCAGCTCATTGCTGGGGAAGGTGAGGAATTCGGGAGCTTCTCAGGAAGCCAGACTCCCCAAAACTTCCTCTTTGGAGCCACCTGAAAGTATGTTATGACAATTGAGTATAATTATAATGAAACATTCTGCTTTCAATTCTATCAACAAGATGGGAGGAGGGGAAAGAAGCAAGGGTTGGTACATAGAAAGGGGGATATCAAAAAAAAAAAAAGGGAGAAGGTAGAAGGCACAGACTGGGAGCTGATTATGAATTCATTTAATCTGCTATCCCCAGTCCAGGGCCCTCCGTGCCCCTCACTCTCTGCAGCTGCAGTTTTTCTGTTCTTGGGCTATTCTTCTGCCCTGCTGAGCTACTGGATCTAAGATCCTGGTTATCACACCTACTTCTTAGCCAACTTTTCTTCTGCAGCTCCATAATTGTCATCCTCGGGGCCCACAACATCCAAAGGCAAGAAAGGACCCAGCAACACATCCCTGTGCTCAGAGCCATCCGCCATCCCGATTACAACCCAGAGATCATCCAGAATGACATCATGCTACTACAGGTATGACCAGCCTGACCTCTGGTTCTCCAGGCTTGTTGGCTCCCTCTCTGCGTATGGCATTTCTGTGTTCAGGGACTATTGAGGAGGGAGTCAGGGCAGGGGTCCTGGATGGTGGGGGTGGGAGGGACAAGGAATTCCTGGGTGTCAGTGAAAGATATCAGCTGAGCTGGGACGCCTGCATTCCTTCTGACAGCTGAGCCGGAGAATCCGGAGGAGCCGAGTGGTGAAGCCCGTGGCTCTGCCTCAGGCCAGCAAGAGACTGCAGCCTGGGGATCTGTGCACAGTGGCTGGCTGGGGCCTGGTGAGCCAGAACAGGGGAACAAATGTACTCCAGGAGGTGCAGCTAAGAGTGCAGAGGGACCAAAAGTGCAGCAATCGCTTCGAATTCTACCGCAGCCAGACTCAGATCTGCGTGGGCAACCCAAGAGAGAGGAAAACTGCGTTCAGGGTAAGAGTGTGAACAGCTACCAGTATTTCTTGGAACAAGGGGCTCAGAGCTGACAGACATCAGGAGGGCAAGTCTCCATTTCCTCAAGCCTGGGAGATGGCCAGAGTGGAAAGGGTTCTCCCTCTTCAGGAATGACAGGAAGACCCACAATTTGCCTTACCAGGAAAGGTGGAGGTACCTTGATGGAGTGAGCTGAAGGCAATAACCTTAGCCAGGTCTAAAAGACCCAGGGGCTTGACCCCTGCAAGCCCATCAAATGCCCATCCCCCATATACAGGCAACTGAAGAAGCTCACCAACCCATGCCTTCTCTGTAAACTGGAATCATAGGGCAGCAAGAGCCAGAAGACCTAGCTTCATGTCCTTTCCCTCCTCTGCCCACAGGGTGATTCTGGTGGTCCTCTGGTATGTAACAATGTGGCCCAGGGCATCGTCTCCTATGGAGATAGGAATGGTACTCCTCCAGCCGTATTCACCAGGATCCAGAGCTTCATGCCTTGGATAAAGAGAACAATGAGACGCCTTGCACCTTGGCATCAAGAACCTGCTGACACCCTACCTGAGGCAGCCATCAGCTCTAGGGGATTTCCACAGCCTTGATTAACGTCTAATGAGGAGCATAAATATTTTTGTTTATTAAATATCATCTAGTGCTGTCTTAATGTGTTTGAACTCCTATGTCAAAATACTATATAGTGGTATTTTAGTGGTATTCTAAACAACAGACATTTATTTTGCTGCATTTGAGATGCCCGAAGTCTGGGCACCAGCAATTTGTTGTCTGATGAGAGGCAGCTGAATGGATCACAACTCTCCTCTCCCTCACATGGCAGAACGTGCAAAGGGATTCCACCTGCCTCTTTACTAGGCTGGCTACTCACAAGGGTAACCTTTCACTCCCATCTAATCCCTTCAAATGGGCATTAGGTGTCCATGTATCAATGTCAAAGGAGCATCCAAAATCATGTGCCTGAACAGAGTAAAATTCCTCCAGAAAATGAGGGTTTTTTTTTTTTCGCCCACGACAAACAAACGCCATCACCTACCCAGAGCCTGGGGATCCAGAGGAGTGCCTCTCCTTCCTTAAGCCATGTGTCCCCTCTCTCCCTCACCTCACTCTCTGAATCCACTCCTCTCCCTAGGGCAAAGTTCTCTCTCCCTGAAACCCTCCCACTAAGGGAGGAACTGTGCACAGATAAGCCCGATCAAATGGACAGAGGTGAAACTCCATTAAAGCCCCATTTAAGACAAATTTCAAACCCATGAGAACAATGAACTTTTAAGAAGTGGTATTAGGACAACTGGGTAATATTGAATGAATTCCTTACACCACACTAAAAATAAACATCAATGCACACAAATGCTAAAGACTAAACTACACAAGTACTGGAAGAGAGGGGGGGAAATAGAACATTGGTATGAACACACGCCCAGTTTTCATAGCAGCACGAGTCACAAAGGTCAAAACAGAGGCAAGGCAATGTCCCCCAGAGATGGTAGTTCTTGTCTGAAACCTCCCATCACAGCAGGAGCACTGCGCTGCAGACCAGTGGTTGGTGAGGAAGGTCTGCTTCATACTTTTAGAACTCTGAAGTTATATTAAACTGCAAACAAAATGTGGACTTAAAAAAAATGATGTGTTTTACCTAAAGATTAGTCTATGGCTGTCTACATCAAATAAAAGATCATCAAAATCAGACTTGAAACATCTTGAAGTAACTGCACAGATGCAGCTGGAAAGGGCTTCAGGTACATCAAAATGTTAGTCACACCTGACAGTGTGATGTTTACAATCTGAGCTTCTTCAGGTTCTGTGGACTTAAGTGAGATAATTGCTGAACAGATTATCTACCAAATCCAACTGGGCATATGCACAAATGCTTTGGTGAATTCACTGTTTTCCGTGTAACTCCTGTCAGAAGGCCATTGGTTTACTCTTCAGCATAGGCCATTGTCAACAAAACTAGACAATAGTGCATCTCTGGCACCACTAAGACACTCCCTGGGGGATGCTCCTAGGAATTACCAATATTTGCAGGTCCTGGGGGATGACAGTCTCCTTATTAAATGTTTATACTGGCAAATGGAGGGAGCTCCTCCCGGTAAGGCAGGAAGAAGAGAGAACAGTGGAAACCACCCCACCATTTGTCCTGAGACATTTCCTTAGAACCCCAGTCCCTGCTCAGCAATGAGCAAACCCGAGGGCAGCCCCGCCTCTTTGCATGTTCTCCTGGTCCTGTCAGCACTTCCAAGGTCCTGTCTCCTATCTGACTTCTGTTTAGAAAGGTTTCCAGGACTTCATAAGTTCCTGAGGCCTCCTTTCCAGGAGATCCTGCACACCCTGACCTCACCTTCACTCTTCTTTGGCACTTTTTTGTTTGTTTGTTGTTTTTTGTTTGTTTGTTGTTTGATGTTTGTTTGGTTTTGTTTGGTTTGGTTTGTGACAGGGTTTCTCTCTGTGTAGCCCTGGCTGTCCTGGACTTTTGTAGACCAGGCTGGCCTCAAACCCACAGGGATCTGCTGCCTCTACATCCCTGAGTGCTGGATCAAAGGCACTGCACGATCATGCCCAGCTGTTTCCATGTTCTTTTTTTTCTTTAATAATTTATTTTATTTTGTGGGCATCAGTGTGAAGGTGTCAGATCCCTTAGAACAGGAGTTACAGACAGTTGTGAGCTGCCGTGTGAGTGCTGGGAAATAACCTGGGTCCCTTGGAAGAGCAGCCAGTGCTCTTAACCCCTGAGCCATCTCTCCCGCCCCCTGTTTCCATGTTCTTAACACACCGCTCCATACACACATGCACACTCACATATATTCAAGACTTAAATTCTCACTTGGGGTTTTGACGTGCTAACATGGGTAGGTCTAGGCTGTGAAGGATTCCTCCTCTGAAGGAAAATGTTGAAGGGCCAAATGCCCAGTATTGTGCTCTTCTCATGACCAAATCCCTGTGCCCGATGTAGCAAGCAGATCTGAAGGGCCTGAGGGATGAGGAGACTTCTCTCTACACCGGCACCTGTTCCCACTGTGTGTGTAACACCCCCCTGGTGAGAGTCTCAACACGTTTATTAACCACCTGTTGTGACAGTGGTGTCAGCCAGGGGAGTCCTGTGATGCCCATCTACCCTACATCTCAGCAAAAAGGATTCTGAGCTGGATCCTCAGTGGGATCCTGGTCATCTACACAAGTTCAAAACATACACACCAACCAGTCATTCACCTGTCTCAACACACATCAGCCCATCCCCCTGCTAACAACTGTCGGCATCACATCCGATAGATTCACCACACCCTTGCCTGAGGAGCACCTGTGTTTCTTCTGCCTTATGTGTACGAGGTGCCTTGGAATGCTGTGCCCTCCCTCCATCAAGACCTACGTGCTTGTGAGGCGCAGCCAATTTCCAGGGCAGCGCTGGCTCTGAAGATGCGGTGGTGAGCACAAATGTTTAAAAGTCTAGTACTGGGGTAATCTCTCATGCCAATGCACTCACAGGTCCTTGGGGCTTTATCCTCAGAGCCGTTTGTGATGAAGCTTAGGTGAAAAGTAAATAGGAGGAAAGTGGGGGAGACTCAGGAGGGAAGAGATGGTTGATACAGAAGAAAAGAGAGAGAAGATGAAACATAATAATTAGGATGTTTGGGAAAGGACCCATATTTTTTACTTATGTAAAATTACATAGAACAGAAGTAAATATGTATATATGTGCATAGGTACATATGTATGTACATATATAGCTGTCACTTGAGCCGACAGCGCTTACCCCAAGAGCTATGTACTCTCTAACAAAAATTCCAGTGCCAGGCATGGAAAACCTCTTTTTGAGCTGTTGACCAAGGGAGTCCAAGAGACTTTTGAAACAAGGAAGGTTATTTCTGTTGCCCTTAGTTGTCCTCCAGATCTTGAAGGTAAATCCCTGTTGCCGAAAACACCACACACTTTAGACACAGGCGCCAAAGGGTCTAAGCTGGTTCTAAGCTGAAAACTTCTTCCCTAAGGACTAGCTATGGCAGTAGTGGAAGGTGCTCTGCAAACTGCCAAGGGAGGGGAGCAACCAATCACCCTAACCAGCGTGACACCTATGAACCACAACGGTGGCCATCCTAAAGAGACAGCCCTAAACATGCGATAGCGGCACTTACATCCTGACAGTAACCAACAGCTGTCCAGTTAGATTTAAAGCCTGCTCAATAGGAGGACAATCATGCTTGACACTGGCAATCTAACCAACTTACTGGGGCTAGTCGGGGTCATGGATTATAGGAGAACCTACCACCACCACTTTATTAAACCAGCATAACTCCTTACTGCATCCTAAATACCTATTCTTTTTTAAATTGTTTTATTTATTACAATTTGTTCACTTTGTATCCCACTTGTAGGCCCCTCCTTAAAATCCCCTCCCAATCCCTCCCTCCTCTCCTCCCATGCTCTTCTCCAAGTCTACTGATAGGGGAGGTTTTCCTCCCCTTCCATCTGACCCTAGCCTATCAGGTCTCATCAGGACTGGCTGCATTGTCTTCCTCTGTGGCCTGGTGAGGCTGCTCCCCACTTGGGGGAAGCTGATCAAAGAACAGGCCACTGAGTTCATGTCAGAGACAGTCCCTGTTCCCGTTACTAGGGCACCCACTTGGAGACTGAGCTGCCATGGGTTACGTCTGTGCAGGGGTTCTAGGTTATCTCCATGAATGGTCCTTGGTTGGAATATCAGTCTCAGAAAAGACCCCAGGGCCCCGAATTTTTGGTTTTCTTGCTCTCTTTGTGGAGCTCCTGTCCCCTCCAGGTCTTCTATCTCCCCTTTCTTTCATAAGATTCCCTGCACTCTGCCCAAAGTTTGGCTATGAGTCTCAGCATCTGCTTTAATATCCTACTGGTGGTGGTGTAATGCCTTAAATCCCAGCATTCTGTGAGTTCAAAGTCATCTTGTCCTCACAGCAAGTTCTAAATACTTATTCTTATGCCCACAAATAAGGGTAGCTCTCCTCCCTCATCAAAGGAGCTTTTTTATACAAAGATGAAGACCATTACAAAAAAAAAAAAAAAAAAAAAACAAAAAAACCCAAAACCCACAATTGTTCAAAATGCAGAGAACAAAGGATCATGAAGTGCCCAGTCCCAGTGGATAAATCTACAGTGCACCCCCTGAACCTAAGGCTCAGGGAACATCAGAGGAGGGGTCAGAAAGATTGTAAGAGCCACAGAATCAGGAAGTATGCTGTGTAATCATGTCTTCTAGAAATGACAGGGAAAGTTCATTCATGATATCTCAACAACATGGATGCCTGAACAAGACCTGAAGAAGTATCGGATCCCAGTAGACACGGTGACATGGAAATGCAGGATCTCACGGGGCTCTAACCCTACAGGAAGTATGATAGGCAACAAAGGAATGCTGAGAACAGGAGGAACACCCTTGCTCAAGATTGGACATCCAATACCAAGCCTTCAGCCCTGAAATTACATACGTAAAAAGCAACACTAAACCAACTCAGTGGGTTAGAGTCCTATGTCCATGCATTTATGTGTATGAAGCAACAGCAATTAAAGAAAAGAGGCTTTGGGGCTAGAGGGATGACTCAGCAGCTAAGAATGCTTAGTGCTCTTTAAAAGGCCTGAGTTTGGTCCCCAGCACCCACCTCAGTTCAAGCAGCCTGTTAATTTTCAGGAATCTGTTGCTGTGACTATCCACTATCCAGAACTGAGTAGTTCTGAAAAAAAAGAAAAAAAAACAGAAAGAAAAGAAAAGAAAAGAAAAGAAAAGAAAAGAAAAGAAAAGAAAAGAAAAGAAAAGGGAGAAGACAGTGAGTGATACTAAGGACACCATCCCTGAGCCTGCAGGACATTATGGGTGGGGGTGACGCCCAGGAGACACAGTGGCAGTGACCTCAAAGAGACATCTGTCAAAAGTAAAAGTTCAATAAATGTCTCCACAGTCTGGGCAGTTCAGACAAATGAAGAATGACTGAAGGCCAGATTTAGGTGGCATGTCCCTCAAAACGGTTAAAACAGTCTTCATTATTATATTTCACCACAATTATTTCCACAGACCTCCTTCTCCAGAGATAAGCCTAGCCCCGTAAGTGCAGCCTGAGCCCCTCATCAACGGAATGTTTCTTTGCAACAGAGAGCACGTCAGAAAACCGCAGTCACCAATCAGCATGGAGAGCTGTGGGGTCCTGTTCAAGTACACATCTCAGAACACTCCTGAAGCTAAGGCCCAGGGAGCATTGAGGAGGAGGGGGCAGAAAGATTGTAAGGCCAGAGGACCGGGGAGTTTGCTGTGAGATTGTGTCTCCTAGTAACAGCAGAAGCTACACCATAAAATCTCACCAAAAAACATGGCTACCCAAATGAGCAGCGAACAAGGACAATACCAGTGCAACATGCCAAACTGGACAAAAAAAAAGCCTAGGAAACCTCAACCCCACACAAGGGACTACAGGCAACTGAGGAAACTGGGGGCAAGAGAGATAGTTTTCCCCAGGGAAGAGCACACGACTTGGTTGGCCAGTGCCAACTGGTCAGGCCGAGACACATACACACAAGCAACATTATGCGAACTCCACAGGTTATATTTAGAAATGTGTGTGTGTGTAAATGCATATATGAATATAAGAACCATTAGGTTTTATATAAGGCCGTGGATTTAAAGGAGGATGGAGGGGGGTCAGGAGACATATATTGGAGAATTTGGAGGGAGAAAAGGGAATGGAGGACTATTGTAATTAGAATATGATCCCAAAAACAATTGTTAAAGGTCAAAAACAGAGTCTGTGGATACATTATGACCATGTAAAACCATGTCAGCAATCAGGAACGTAAGTGTGTCTCTTGAGGAATACTGGGAGAGGCAGCATCAACTGGACTGGTCACTCTCTAACAAGTAGCTACATCTGAGCAGAAAATGAAAATAACTTAACTGGCCTCCTATGTTCCAGGCGTAATCACACTTATTAACTTGCTGTCTATGAGTCAACAGCCCTGAAACCCTCACACACAGAGAACACCAAGCCCAGCACCTGACAAGAGCAGAGGGCCAGGAGATAGTGGCTCTTTTCTTTAGTTCTGTGTCACTCAGGGGCCTGTGGAATCTTCAGGAGACAAAGCACAGTCCAGTCCCTGGCCCCAGGAACCAATGTGATGGCAATGTGTGGCCTCTACATCCCATCCTCTCTGGTTGGGTACATGAAATCAAGTCCAGACTTGCACAGCCCTAGGACCCCCCTTCTTGCCCCAGGGCTATGCTAGGTGCTGATGGCCACAGCAGGGATGCTGTCTCAGGCACCTGGCTCATTTTCTTCCAAAATGTCCAAAATTGTGGTAACCCAAACCCTGTAGTCGGCCTTCCAGCACTCAGGAGAATAGACTGTGTGCGCAAGCTCCTTCCTAGAAGAGTCATCCTAGTGGTCCCGATCAGAAGGATGAATTCAGGCTTCTGCATCATCGCCTGCCTCCCTCCCTCACAGCACTCGCTCAGGTTTTCACATGTTCTCCATTTCCCAGGCCCTCCACAATCCAGAGTGTATGCATAGAATTTTCCCACTATCTAACAAGGTCTGGTTGGTAAATAAAGTAACGACCATGTATGAAACAGGAGGTAGCATCACGCTCAGGATACTGGTGTTTGTGCAACAGTCTCCCACAGATCCACAGAGACACAGTAGAGTCAGACAGGAGGACCAACAGGGCAGCATGATCATACAGGCTCGGTGTCTCCATACGGAAAGACGAAAAGTGTCCGAGAAGAGTGTTGTTGATGGCTGTACGAGACTGTGTATCCTAAACCGCCACTGCACTTTATTAGTGGACACAGCTAAAATTGTCAAACTTGCGTTTTCTACATTTTGCAGCAATGGCATTTTTATTATGTTAAACAAACTCTGGGAACAGCAGAAGATCAAATCTTCAATGGAATAAGATGTTAGAAGGGGGACAGCACCACCCCCTGTTCAGGTAGAGTACTGCCACGGCCTCCTTCTCTGCAGCTCTGGGATTTCCAGGCACTGGAAGAGAGGTCCCCAGTGTGGCTACCACAGGACTAGCTGCAGCCCCTGCAAGCTACACAGAAACAAAAGTTGTGGGTGACAGGGACACACAGGCACTATGTGAAGAATGGGCAGGAAAAGAGAGACCAAAGTCAGAAGGGGACCAGGCTTGCATGGCTTGGACACTTGTCTGAGTTTACTCCACATACAGTTCACTGGGCTCCATGGGAGGACCTCGGTGATTCTTTTTTCCATCAGACATGAGAAGTCCCCCCCCCCGTCACTTTCATGCACTTTTTCCTGGCTCCTTTTGTCCTTGCCTTCCGGTCCTCTCACTCACATGTATTAGATATGTACATTGCCCCAATTAAAGTGTGAGCCCATCTGTTTGCCTTCTTTCTACTCACAAAGGCCTACGGCAATTACACACTCATCAGTGAAAACCTCACGCCAGCAAACAGACTTCATCTCCAGCCCTCGGTCAGAACAGCAGTCAACTCTGAGAAGGGCCACAGGGAGCACCAGGGCCAGTCACGGTGGGGCTGATTGACACTGCGAACTGGTTATCAGGAAGCCCTGAGAGAGAGGAGCTGTGAGCCCTGTGTGAGGCAGCAGGCTAGCCCAGGGGCCTGTCCCAGTAACTCAAAAGATGTTTAACCACCGGGAAACTGTGGCAACGCTATCACGATGTGAGAAATCACAAGTGAAAACTGTGACGGAGCAGGACAGATGCAGTTAAACGATAGCAGCCGCCACGGGAGAAACATTGTAATCTCTCAACTTTCATTTTTTTATGCGTGTAAGCTCATGGATGTTGTTTTGGCAGACATGTGGTACCACACAGGTCCTTAATCGTTACTCCAACGTGGCAGAAGGCATTCATCATTTGCAAATTGGTGGGGAAAGGATACAAATGAAATAGCAGAGATTCAGAATAACAAGAATCCATTACCTTCCCCTGGGGGAGAATGTTTGCATATTCCAGCCTGGGTGTGAGAGATGCCATTCAGCATGAGGACTGCACGCAGCTACCGCACAAGTCTCCTCAGGTCTCTACCGCATGACAGGGGAGCCGAATGAGTGACCTCAGGGTCAGGTTGACTCTGGTATTCTACGAGGAGATGCGCTTGAGTTTCCCGTTCAAAGCCAACGTTCTCCAGACACCTGCATGTACAGACCTGTCCACAAGGAGAGCAACAGAACCAAATAATCGGGGCCGGGGGCCCTTTCTGAGACTGATACTCCAAACATGGACCATGCATGGAGATAACCTAGAACCCCTGCACAGAAGTAGCCCATGGCAGCTCAGTGTCCGAGAGGAAAAGGGACAGTCTCTGAAATGAACTCATGGGCTAGCTCTTTGATCACCTCCCCCTGAGGGGGGGGCAGCCTTACCAGGCCACAGAGGAAGACAGTGCAGCCAGTCCTGATGAAACCTGATAGACTAGGGTCAGATGGAAGTGGAGGAAAACCTCCCCTATCATTGGACTGGGGGAGGGGCATAGGAGAAGAAGAGGAGGGAGGGTGGGATTGAGAGGGGAGGGGAGGGGGGCTACAGCTGGGATAAAAAGTGAATAAACTAATTATTAAAATAAAATTAAAAATTAAAAAAAGAACTACAGCTGATTCCTCCACAGAGATGGAGAAGTGAGCAGAGATACCTTTGCCTTCATCCCATTCTTCCCTGGACAGTGAGGAACAGGAGCAAAGGCAGAAAAACAGCACAAACAGCACAGCTTTGTGTCTGCTCTTCACCTCTACTTGGTGATGAAAGGTTTTAAACCTTTGAAATGTCAAGACCATATGGACACCAGCGTCTTTATAGGCCGGTGTGGTCTATAAACACGGTCTATAGACTGTGGTCCCCTGTTCAGTCATTTTCTAACGTTCTGACACCATCGTCAACACGCCACTTGAGACTCATCCTAAATCTTTACCCTTCATCCCATGTCCTAGTAGTGTTCAAAGCTCTTGAGATGGCAACAGATGACCCAGCTGTTCTCTAGGGTACCTTAGAGGGGCTGCTTTAAATCTGGAACAAGAAATCCTTGTGATCTTGGCAGGGGGGAGGGATACATCCTCATAGAGAGTAGTAGGAGATGTAGAGACGTTAGTTTTTTCAAAGGAGACAATTACCTGATCACAAATTCAAGACACAGAGGCATCACACTGCAATTCCCTGAGCACTGACAGAAGGGCCTCGCCCTCTGCTTTGTGTGGAAGGCCACAATAGTTTCCTCTGCCCTCCTCAGAGCTCAGCATTCCTGTGGGGAATGTGGTAATGCTTACCAGCAACGAACTGCAATGTGCTTCCTGCACACTCACCACACGAGGCGGCAAGAGCTCGGATCTTAAATACCACACAGGAAATCAGTGGGCTCTGGCCCCAGGCCTCTTTCCCCACCTGGTGGTTTAAAAGTTGTGAGAAGTGAACAGATGATGACTGAGACCTGGTCAGACCTCTGAAGAAGATGTTCCTGCTCCTGGTCTTCCTGGTGGCTGTCCTACCAGTCAGCACTGAAGGAGGTAAGCAGGCTTCCCCATCCCTAGAGGCTGGCATGTGGTGGCCCTGACACATACATGGTGCCCCAGTCAGGCTCTACCTGAGAAGTTTGCCGAACCTCAGCTCTAGCAGGGGCTAAATAGCCTCCTCGCAAAGGCTCCTGGAGAGTGAGATCTCAGTCACCCAAATGTGATGCGCTGTAGATATCATAGGACCCGAGCGGAAAGATGCAGTTGAACTGAGGCCTAGAAGTTCTAATCGACCACACCTGAGAAGGGGCCGAGTTAGGCAAGGGCTGCCGTCTGCATTAAGACTAGAAGAACAAGTCTGTTCGGGGTTCCAGCGGTCACTCCTGTCTCGTCTCTGTTCTCCTGAACCATGTGCTATGACAGTTAGCCAACCTAACACAGCCAGCAGAATGTGTCTTCACCCCCGCTGCACAGCCTGCTGAAAACAGGACCCTCCAGCCCACTTCCCCATCCCACCGTGATCCCCACTCCTCTGTGTCCTCTTTTCTTCATCCTGAACACAACTTCAAGGCTTTAAAAAGACAGATCTATGCTGGAGTTCAGACTACATTAGAAACTCTCCTCCCAGCTATGGGCATAGCACATTTGAGAGGGGTTTTTTATTAACTATGCAACACTCTTGTTCCTGTGTAGTGTACTTACTATGTATCATGAATCAGAATAGAAAAGAAAAAAGTAACCATAGCATTTAACCCCAAAAGTGCACCATGCCTACCTCAGGCACAGCCTAGAGCTTAGCCGACCGGGACATCCGGTGAGTCCTGAGACAGAGGAGCGACTGTGGTGGGCTGGACTGTATTCTAGGTCTTCCGGACAATGTAGGCTGAATTCCTTCCTAATGTGTACATGAGGTTTAATTCGATTCAGGAAAGGTCTTGGCAGCATCATTACTACAAGAAGAAATTCAAAACCAGGGGGGAAAGTGATGGCATGCTGCAAGCTCTGGGATCCCCGCAGGAGCCAGGCTCCCTTTCTCATTGTGTGTCAGCCCCTACAAGCAGCTCTCTTCTCCACCATGTCCACACCCTCTCTTGGCACTAAATATCCCTCATTCCAGCCACCAGGGTTGTTACAGTTTCCATGAGTCCAGAGGTTCAGAACAAGTTTTTCTTTCCAGGAAAAATATTTTGGGGTATAGAAGCCAAACAGCACTCCCGACCACGTGGCATTCATATATTTTTATGACGGCAAATCAGTCATCCACCCGAGTGGTGTTTTCCTGGGGGAGGAAGACATCGTAATGACAGAAGCTCACTGCAGTGGAAGGTAAGGAGGAGCAACTGGGTCTTCGTTGCCTGGGACTGACCAGATAACAACAGGTCCTGGCTGTCCTTGAACACATAAGGCCTAAGGTGAAAAGCAACCTGATTTTTTCCTATTTGACCTAACGTGATTGTGAAACCTGGGGCCAGGTGGTGTCAGCGAAGGATTCTGAAAAGCCTACAGCACAACTTTCCCCGGAAATTTATTGCTATTTGACTCAGCCAAGTGCTGCCTTAGGCTGAGTCCCCAACCTGCATTTTAGAGACTGCTTCATTGCTCCTATGTTGTACTTAATCCACCTTTTTTTCACAGCAATATAAGTGGAACCTTGGGGGCTCACAATATCAAAAAAAGGAAAAACACCCAGGTCATTCCTGTTTTCAAACCCTTCCCTCAATAGGGCTTCAATAGAAAAACACCAGTTAATGAGATCATGCTACTGAAGGTACCATTTGCTGACCTCTAGGTACTCCCACACGTGACTAGTGTATCAGTCCAGTCCTCTCGTCTGGGTGGCTGGTCCACTGGTCCCAGGGCAATGGAATGAGGCTGGAGGAAGGGGAGCTTTGCAAAGGGGAAAGATACAGGCAACCCCATCCTTGGTTTAAGCTTGCTGAGAGGGCCAGACCTGAACCACTGTTCTTCATCTTCCTGACCAGCTGGAACACAAAGCAAACCTCAATGATGTTTTGAAGACCATTGCCTTTCCGAAGAGCCAGGGCAGGGTGAAACCTGGGCAGGTGTGCACAGCGGCAGGCTGGAGAAAACTGGCCAATTGCAGTCTGTCTAACACACTTCAGAAAGTGAATCTAGAAGCTCAAAAAAGCCAGACGTGCCAAGAAATCTCCAAAGACTGCAGCAACTCCATTCACCTCTGTGTGGGAAGTCCCAACGAGAAGAAGGCGAGTGGTGGGGTAAAGACATAACGATCTTCAAACGTTGCCTAGGGACAGAGCGACACACAGCCACTATAGAACAGATGCCAGGCTAGAGTATGGGTCAGGATAACCATCCAGGGATCTAGCATTTTCCCACAGCCAATCTTTTGCTTGTCACCATGGGAAAATAAAAGACTTGGGTATAGTTAAACTGCAGAAAGGTCACAGCCAGGTAGCAATACTCTAGGCTCCATCCAGATGGTGGCACACAGCTTTCCCTTCCAAAAACCCAGGCATCATTGGAAACAGAGAACAGGGAGAAAATGAGCCTGGAAAGAAATGATAAGAGAGTATTTATTAAGACTCCTATTTTTTTTTTTTTTTTTTGTCCACAGGGAGATCCCAGGGGCCTCTGTATGTGTGACAATGTAGCCCACAGAATTATCAGTCATCACTACTATACCGGACGACCTCCTCGAATATTCACCAGATTCTCCAGCTTTATGCCTTGGATTCAGAAAACAATGAGACTTCTTCAACAGCCCTAGAAAACAAGCCCTGTGTCTGGGCCAGTGTCTACCATCCCCGAGTGCAGCTACCGGAATCTTCATAAAGAAATCTGTCTTCAGGAAGGAGCTGACATCGAACTCTTCCGTGAATGTGTGTCTTAAGACATCTTCCTCTTCACCCTCTCTTCATCTCGTGGCTGCTGTCTTCAGATACTTCTCATGAAGCCTGAGCATCACATATGTGCTCCAGCCCCGTCATCACAGCATATGCAAAGACTAGAACTGTCAGTCCTGGAAAGCCCTGTCTTTGCCTGAGAAGGGTACCTGTCCTCTCTCTAAATTCTCCTTCAAAGTTAACCGACTACAAAAGGGGAGAAAGATCAAAGCCCATACCTACCGCTCTACCCATTCCTCTCAGGAATTTCTTTGAACCTAGGAGGTCCACTGTCCACTGAGGCTCCTCCCAGGCCTCCCGGCCCAGCCTCTCTACCAAGCTGTCATCTCATCTTAGAACCGTGTCCACTTCACTTCACCTTGCCCAAAGAGCTTCAGGAGATGGCTGGTCAGGTCAGCCCTTCTCATGTAATATATCTTGCTCCAGAGCCCTGGTGTGAGCTCAGAGGCATGAGCTCACTACTCTCTCACTCAGCCTGGGGACCTGCTCATAGATGGAAGACCGATAGGTTTTTTTTTTTTTTCACAATTTTTCACATGTCCTGCATGCAGAGTGGACATTCTCAACCCCTCTCACCTCCCTAATATCCCTGTACATCCTAGACTCCCACAAATCTCTGTCCTACACTCTGTGTTTAGTTTTGTGACCCACTGAGATTAGCAAAGACCATCCGTGCAACTGTGGGTTTGGATGCATCCATTGGAGCCTGGTAGGCTCAGCAGTGACACACAATTAAAGACGGTGATTTCCTTTGATCTTCCCAGACTCTATCAGTAGCCAATAGGTCAGAAGGTAAAGGGGAGGACCTACCAGCCCCTCCCTTTTCCTTGAGTGGTTCTTGATAGGAATAGTCCCATATGAGCCCAGTGCTGGGAACTGCAGTTGGTCTGAACTGATGGAATCTTGCAGCCCTTCACCCTATCTTCCAGCCCCTACATACTTCACACGCCCTCTTTCATGCTCCCTGAGCCTTAGAGGAGTGGTGTGGATGACTTTTCTACTGATGGGTCCACAAGCATCACTCATTTGTGCGTCTTGGGCAGCGATGACTCTGCATCTGCCACCATTCATCACGAGGAGAGGGGTCTCTGGGTGAGGCTGGGAGCCACTGTTGTCTGTGGGAAATCGGAGGTGTTTGGAAGGCAGTTTGCTGCTATAGTAGTTTAGTTTAGCATTAGAGATACACTCCCCACATGGACTACTGTCTCCCCTGTACGTTATTAAACAGGCTTACAGTGCCAGGCCTTTATCCCCTCTCCCCACCATGAGGGTCATGAGTCAGATCAGAGGGCCCTACCTCTGACTTGTACCACCTCTTTATGATTCGGTATAAATCTGGTTGATGGGGAGCCGACGGCTTCCAGTGATTGTGGCTCCCCCAGAAACCATCCCCTGACAATACCTCCTCGGAGGTCACCTACCTCGTCTCAGGCACAGAAGGCCACCCTTAGTAATTAATCTGTGGTGAGAATGGAGTTAATCAAGACATGATCAACACGGTTCCTTCAACGCTGGTGACTCTTCCTACCCAGGAAGAGGATCCTGTATCCACTATCCAAGATCCTGGCCTGCCGTGGCCCACCTCTAGTTCCTTAACACAATGATGCCGTGAGAGCAGTGATTTCCCCACAGAAATCTAAGCCTACTCCACCTCCAATTTCATAACACACTTCTCCTCTGCTCAGGTGAATTTTCCAATTGTGACCCCAACCTGCCCCATTTCTACTGCCATTTTACAACTCTCCTCTAATCCCAGATCCAGCTACTCCACAGGGTTGCTATGGGCCTAGACCAGACTTGGATCTGGTAAAACACCCTGCCCTAGTCCTCAAGTTCCCAGCAAGGGTTACATTTAAGGGAGACCCCAAGACATCTCGTCGATGGCCACCTTAGGATTCCAGCCTAGTTGGGGTAAAATTTCATAGATAGATAGATAGATAGATAGATAGATAGATAGATAGATAGATAGATA